>NC_068358.1:128113656-128156156 GCF_020536995.1 Dreissena polymorpha
GAACCTTGCTCCTTCTTGGCTGCTACCTCTTGAGTTGTAGATAGTTGGATTATGTCCGCTTCTGTCACGAAACAGGGTGACGGAGCCTTCACCAACAGCTCGTGATAATTTAGCAACATCCCTATCTTAGCGGCCGCTTGCTGATGCCGACCATAATTTGTCAGGTGCTCATGGAACTTAACCCTTTCTGACTGCAAAACCTGCACAGCCGACAATAAAACGGATCTTTTTCAAGGGCGACGTGGTCCCTCCACAATGGTCCGTTAGTCTTCCCTTACGATCGATCGTTCCGCAGGGGACACACCGGTACAGCAAACTTCCGTTAGCGGACTTAATGATGATCTGGAACGGTATTAAGTTTGTTATAAGTGATTTAGTTACAACCCTTTAATCCAAAGCCTGATGGTGCCTCGCAGTGTTTCCCAAAGTAAGAATAAGCATGTACTACCAATTTCCAAACCGTAAGTGTAACCTCGGCGTCAACTTACAAATGTCTATAACATATTTCATAAACACTCCTTGGTTAACAATGTCAAAGAGAAACTTAACATAGTCCACAAATGTTTACACTCCCAAAAGGTCTCTCAAATAATTACAGTTAATTATTTGTGAAGTTTACGCTTTGCATAGGCAAACCATTTTGGTAAGTATTTGCCCCTGTACGGCTTCAATTTGTCATGATGTACAAGTTTATTATGACCGTCTCTGTCAATTTGTATCATGAATTTAACTGCGGATCTCTTTTCTTTAATTGGCATAGGTCCCTCATAGGTTTGCTCGAGTTTCGGGCAAGATCCAATTTTTCTCGGCTTTCGTTCAAACACCACACTGGGTCGCCCACTTTATATTCTAGAAGTGAAGTCTTCTGGTCGTACACTGCCTTGCTGTGCTTTGCTCTTTGTGTTAGGTGGTTTCTCGCAATTTCATGGACGCGGACCAGCCATTCTCGAAGTTGTTTGACGTAACCGGCTCGTTGCTGTGGTATGGCATTGGGGGAAGGACTGGCATACACAAGATCAGCTGGCAGACGGACTTCGTGACCAGTGATCATCATATTTGGAGAGAAACCTGTCGCTTCATGGGATGTTGCTCTGTAAGCGCCAGCGAGACTGCCAAGTTGCTGATCCCAGCTTGTCTGCTCCCCCGCTAAGTATGACTTAACCATTTTGATTAGCGTGCGATTGAACCGCTCCACTTTTCCGTTGCCTCTAGGGTTTTGCGCACTGGTCATCGACTTGGTAACATGTACAATACTGCATAGCTCTTTGAAGAGGTTGCTCTCAAATGCGGCATCTTAATTGCTGTGTATCTGCAGCGGCGAACCCCATCAATCGATGATATGCTCAATGACCGCATAGGTTTCCGCGGTTTGATCGGCTACGGGGATGACCTCAACATACTTCGTAAAGTAGTCACTCATGACCAGGACTAACCGGTTGCCTCTAGATGTAACGGGCAGGGGAACCAGAAAGTCCATGCAGAGAAGATCCCACGGAGCTCCTGACTTCAGGTGGCCCATTGGAGGGCGAGGTAGACGTTGTAGTTTCTTATTTGCTTCGCAGACGTCACATTGCTGGACATATAACTTCACGTCGGTTTTGAGGTCAAACCAGTTATGCACCTTTGTGATGTTCGCCTTTGTGCGTTTGATACCCTGGTGTCCTCCTACTACGGTGTCGTGCATCTGGCTGATAAGGTTGTTCCTCAGCTGGGTGGGCATCGCCAGACGTTTTCCGGATGCCCCACTTGAGGTACAGTACATCGTCGTCTAGGTGGAGCTGCTCCCACATCAGTACGTAGTTTCGCGCTTCAGGGCTCCAGTGGACCGTATCATCTTTAGATGGCTTTCTTTGTTCTTTATGACTTTACAGGACCGATGCAGGGGTCAGACTTGTGAAGCCTTGCCATTTCCTGTGGAGAGTATGTTTCCATACAAGACTTGGCTCTTGTCACCACTCTTGAGATGTTACCTGGGGTGCCACCATCTCAGCTCTTTTCACATGACCGGATCTCTGCTCTCTCTCTTCGAGAATAGAGGGTTTTCAGCTAGCCAGCATGATTTCGGCTCTGCGTTGACACTTAGAACATGGCTCGCTCATGTCCACCTGGTCACAGGAACAGTCTCTAGGACTCTCACACCGTGAAAGTGCATCACAGTGTGCCTGCTTTGTGCCAGGGCGATACTCTATGCTGAAATCAAAAGGCGATACAATTCGATCCAACGCGCGATTTTACCGCTTTGATCTTTCATACTGAAAAGCCAAACAAGGGCTTGGTGATCGCTTCTTACAACAAAATGGCGACCTAGCAAATAATGACGAAAGTACTGGATAAAGTAAACTACGGCTAACAACTCTTGTTCAGGGATGCAGTAATTTCTTTCAGCACGGTTTATAGCTCTGCTTGCGTAAGAGATGACCCGCTCACGACCTTCTTGTGCTTGCGACAATACGCCACCTATTCACAGGCCAGATGCATCTACAAACAGCAAGAATGTTCGGCCATCATTGAGTGTGTAGCCCATCACTTCCGGACTCACCCGTGCCTCTTTAATGGCCTTGAAAGCTTCCTTTTGCGCGTCATCCCAGTGGAAAACTACGTTCTTGCAAGTGAGTTGTATCAGAGGGCGGGCCTTGCGAGCGAAATCGTTGATGAATCTCCTGTAGTAGGACCCGGTTTCCACGAATTGCTTTACCTGCTTTAGGGTGTTTGGTTTCGGCCAGTCAAGAATTTTGGGTACGTTGCTTGAGTCTGGCTGTTAACCTTCCTCTGACACGACATGGTCTAAAAATCGCACCTTGGTTTGAAGCAGTTGACATTTGTCTGGATCCACTTAAATCCGGCTTACCGTAACCGACTGAGCAACTCGTCCACCCGGCTCATATGACCTTCAAAATTAGCGTGGTAATTGATTTTGTCATCGATGTACACCAGACAGATCAACCACTGCAGACCTTGGAGTGCCAACTCCATCGTCCTCTGAAAGGCACTGGCAGCATTATTGAGCCCAAATGGCATACGAGTCATCTCGAATCGCCCGAACTTGCAAACGAAGGCACTTTTGGGTATATCTGCTTCGGTCCTGCTACTGCTCCCAAGCAATCCTGCACCCTTGGCAACGGACAACCGTCCTGCTTGACTAAAGCATTAAACCTCCTATAATCCACACAAGGTCGAACCGATCCGTCATTTTTCTTCACCAGGACGTTCGGGCTTGCCCATGTAGAGGTGCTCTCACGGATAACAGCTTGTCTTCTATTGCTTGCTTTTCGGCATACGCTAGTGGGACTCCCCTTGGCCTATGTCTTACAGGTGCGGCATTATCAGTGTTGATGGCGTGCTCGACCAGATGTGTCAGACCAAGATCCTAGTCATCTTTCGAGAAGGTATCACTGTGTTTAATAAAAAGGCTTGCTATTTGTTGGGCGTCTCGATGACTACTCCCCAAAGTGGATCGCTCAAACAGGTTAATCAGGTGCTCCGGTAACTCTTTTGACGATGACGTTGGCATGCTTTTGATATGACCCGACCTTGCAGACTCTTGATTTGTCTTCACTCGGCGGATGGCTGCATGGTTCCATTGGTCTTCACTGCATTTATTTTGGCCAGCACACTTACTATGCGCTCGATCCTTTCTGCCCTACCGATTACGGTGTCTTGTCGAAGCGTTACTTCCGTGGCGAAAGGTTTTAAAATCCTGATACTACATGTTGGTGATTGTATTTGTTTTCTTTTGACCTTGCAGTCAAGGATAACCCATGAATTGCAAGCACTTATTGTCAATGGGGTCCTTTAGTTTTGCCGAAGAGACAGCAAGCAGAAGAGACAGTATTGGGATACAAGGACTCGGTAGCGATACCTTAGCTCTTTGCGAACAGATCCCTTGATTCTTTTACGTGCTCAGTGTATAGCACCGATACACGCGAGAATTACCTGGGTTTCTTACCAGTACATCTCTAGTTGAGTGGGAAACACTTGAAGCATTTCTGAAATTTCCAGTTCCAAGGCCGGGAATTGAACCGGAGACCTCTGGAATGGTAGACCAGAGTGTTACCACTCGACCACCGCACAACCATATATTGATTGACATTTACCAACGCTGTTGCCATTCGAAGTGCATACATGTCCTCAAACTGTTGGACAGGTTCGACTATGAAGTCAAAGTTGACGTCTTTGTCATCATCTGTGAAGCGCTCCACAAATACGCTTACAACTGCCTCTGCCATATCAGGAAGTATCATGTCGTTTGCTACCGTAACGCGCCTGGCCTTGTTGGACTTGCCCACCTGGAATATAGGTATCTCGAGCCTATCAAGGATGATCTTGTTGCTGCTTAACAAGATATCTGCTGGTTCTCCGTGTCTTTCCTTAAGAATGTCGTACCCAGCAATGCTTCGTCTTCTATTTCTGCAATGATGACCTGTTCAGACAGTGTAACTGGACAAAGCTCAAGCTGCATAATCGCTTCACCCGCATCCTTAATTGGTGCCCCGTTTGCAACAACCAATCGAACTGATTGGTCCAACTGCGGACGTGAAGTGCCCGGCAACTGATTAAATGCCCTCGTCGAGATGATGGCCCGTGAAGCATCCGTAATTGCCGTGAACGTTAACGGATGACCGTTTACCTTGCCGTGTACATAAACCCCCTCTGCCAACTTACTTGGCCTCTGTACCTCCGTGCTGCCAGCGGCTTTATCCGTATGGCTACGGCCCTGTTGCTTCTCCTCCCACCCATCATGGCCTTCGCAGCTTTCTAATGGAACCTCCCTTTGGCGCCGGCCGTAATGGGTGGTCCCTTTTCGTTTAAAGGGTTGTCTGCTGTCTTCCATGAACCGATCTTGATGTTTGGAGAGCCTTGTTTAGTGGCCGTACACTCCATAGCGTAGTGGCCCTTATCATGGCACTTGAAATATTCGATCTTCCTTTTCAAACGGGGTGTTCTTTCCGATTTCTGTGCCTCTTGAGATTCTAGCCTTTTAAGGATCTGCTGCATTAGTGCCCTTGACGGTCAATTGCCGACTCACAGTACCAATGCTGTTTCTCCATGTTAAGTCTGCGCATCTCAGTAGTCTTGTGCTGCCTCTTGTACGGACTGTCGTGCGGCCTAGTGGCCCGATGTCGCTATTTGTCGTCGGACTCCATGCACTCTGTTGCTTTCCTAGTAGTACGGCGCTGCTTCCAATTGCCCTTATGGGTGCTTTTCGTGATTTGCAAGAAGGACACGGCATAGAAGACAGCGTCTTCAATGTTGGTTGGCTCTTTATTAAACTCGACTTCAAAACGAGCGTCCTGGTCAAGGAGACCATCTAAAAATTTGCGTACCAGGTCTTCATCACGCGTGCGCCTATCCCGATGCGGATGTCCCTTGTCATAAAGCATCTTCAAATTAGCCGCGTACTCTTCTATTGACTCGCCGTGTTGCTGCTCTCGACGGCTACATCTAGAAGCAAACGAGCGTGCTGACTCGAGTACTCTGTATTGCTTACCCCCTATCTTAGATACTAAGGATTGGTAGTTTTTAATCACCAAAGCGTGAAGCTGCGTAAAGACAAAATCTGCCGCCTGCCCTTCTATGTTTTGCAGAAGATGGTCTAACCTTCCTTCGTTTCCCCAGCCCATGCGGTCTGCAATTGTATCGAACCTGGCAATCCAAACTTGCAAGTTTTAATTGCCGGTGAATGGGGACACATTGATGCGCTTGTTGGTGGGAATTCTTAACCGTTGGGGAGCCCGCTGAGGTAGCGGAGTAAATTGATGGGTTGCAGGCACCGCCCACCGTTGATTGCTATCCCCTTCTGCATGGAAGCTTGGAGCATCCGGCTTAAGGGCGGACATGTTGACATTAATTAGGGCCGGGCCATCGTGGGACGAAGCAGGCTTTTGCAGTGAACTACTCTGATCACCAACCGGCCAAGCTCTGGTGCTAGTCTGCGCATTGGCCGATGCCTCGGAGTGGGCCCGCTTCACTGCCTTAACCTCAGTGGCAAGGTCTCTGATACAGCTCTGAACGTATCTACGACCTACCAGAGGTCACGAGATGATCTAGGACGGGAAGGTTGTTTGCTTAGATTCATGTGCCGGTTCGTAGAATCGCTATCAGAGGCTTCTGATACTGTTTCCGGGTCGGTATAAGCGGCGCCTGGACACCCTGCATTAACCGGGCCATCCTTATTGTAATGGAGATTGAACTGCACTTCACGCTAACTGTTGGCCATTTTATGTTGTGTTGTTAAATATAATGTCTCAATAAAAGATTTAAAATTATAAGAGTTCAATTTTATGTTCATAATAAAAGTTATATTCTTGGTTGTTGTTTCTTTATTGTTACTTATCTCTGGACATAAGTCACTTGTCACAAAAGATGCACTTTGTTTTCTATAACTTTTATTTATTTTTTACACAATTAATTACGTAAGTTCATTTCACTGGATCCACAAAAACTTACATGGATCCTACCGCTGCCACCATAAAATGTTGCGTTCCGAGCGATAGTTAATATAACTTGGTAGTGTGTAACCTTCAATCAATCGACAGACGACGTTTCCGTGTTTACAAAATTTATTCATGTAACATATGAACACAAATAACTATGGAACGATATGTTTAGTCAAATTGGCATTCAGCAGTATGTAAAATAGCTAACGTTCACAAGCATTAAAATATGAGTGTGCAGTATTTAGGCTATACATTTAATTCAGTAAGAAAAATCATCATCGTTTACATTGCGTAGATCAACTTAGAATTAAAACACTGCGAGCCCAACATAGACTTCAATGTGACGCTATAATGCATAATAATTGTCTTATTATTTATCTTAGCTTTGACATTACAAGTAGTAGTTTAAAATATTCACAATAATCTCTTGATGAATGTTATTTTATTATTTACTTCAACAAAGTGAAGGAGTTGCCTTTAAGATGTCGCGTTGCAAACTGAAACTGACTGAAAAATTAGCCCTTTATATACTAACAGCTCTAGGTCGACCCAAAACCCAAAACATGGTCGGTCGACCACATACATGGTTGACCAAACGCTACCGACCTACCGAAATGTAAATGTCGACCCAAATGATGGTCGACCAGACGCTGACGACCAAAATTATCGGTCGATGACATAGAATGTGATACAAGTATTTATACAGTACCCATTACCTAGTCATAAGGAATATATATAACAACAAAACCATTTTTAGAAAGGATTTCGTCGCTGAGTATTAAACATGACAAACGGGTCAACATATTCAAACTGACAGGAATAAAACGCTTTAATCGAGAAATTAAATATCGCCGTAATATTTGGTCCTTAAATGATTATAATTCCGATTAATGCTTGCTGACCATACATAAGTACTTACATAAGTAAAAAAACAACCTTAGTAGATCTTTGCTTAATTTAAAAATGCGTTCTTATAATAAAAACAATGTTTTATTTTCCCGGTTTTATTTGCAATACTACTATACAAACGTTATTGCATAAATATACATTTACATTTCATGCCAAGACGTTGATATTTATTTTTACACTTAATTCACTGTAATAGGAAGACTCAAATTTTCCGTGAAAAGAAAAGATACATATTCATATGACAATGTAAAGTGCTATTATAGCATATACAGTATATAATGCATGTTCCAATTGTGTGAGTTGATATTTTTAAATATTGCACGTTAATAAGTAGCATAAATATGGTTTTACTTGTGATATAGATTTAGTTAAGACATTTAATGTATGGCAAATAGGATGAACTATTAAAATGATAATTCTTAATTGTTAATATGAATTGTATTATATTTGAAAATATAAAAACTGACTGGCAATATTAACATTAAATAATAATCTAGAAAAATCATATTCTTTAAAAACAAAACAAAATTGAAAGTCACGTACTACACAAATAACACGATATTTTTGTAAGGTATAGACGCTATGCAAAAATAAATTTCTTGACTGCCCATAATTTATAAAAGAGTATAATATACAAATAGAGTATTAACACTTTCTACGATACAACAGCATAACAGTAATTTATGTCAAACTTTTTTCAGTAAATAATATAATTGGAACACTAGAAAGCCGCATAAATAAATCCGATTCAGCTATGGGTTTAAGCTTTGGGCAAGTAAAGTGTAATCCAGTTAGCCGAGTCTATTCCGCATTGTCATGTTGCTATTTATAGATATTGCATTTTGTTCGATTTTTCATATCTTTCAATTGATCTCAATATTATCTCAGACAGTACTGCGCCTATGAAAGGCGGTTATGTTCTTCAGATTCGCATTAACGCCGTGAATTTGCTGTTGGGCTACCTATGGCATTTTATAATCACGGGAACATTTATATAATCACGGATACATTTACATAATCAAGAGAACATTTCATGAAGTGTGTGTCTAACGTTTTTTTTTAAATATGATGATGGCATTCTCAGTTGAAAATGATTCGTTTATTTCGAAAACTGTACGTTGTTTGAAACATACATGATATTTCGTCTCGAAAAGCTTATGCTGGTGTTTCAACAATCAGATTTTAAATGATACGGTCTGCTTTAATGACTGCAGATGCATCCGTTCATTAATGAATATCTTACCCATAATGGACCAAATATGGTGATATAGATTGCATACAGTACCATCACTATCAACTCGTTCAAGGTATGTTCAAGAATGTCATAAATCAACATTTCCAATTCAATTCTGATTTTTTGCGGACACGTTCAAACATTACAAACGTTATGAAGCCAGAAAGGAAGAATATTGTAGTCGTCTATATGTAAATTTACAACGACTAGAGACATCAAGTACACTTAAATTTCCTTTTATTTGCAACTTAACTTAACGCATTGCTTATTCATAGCTTTTATATCGTAGATGACCCGTTCGTATTAGACCAACCTGCAAAGAATGTAACAGTTGTCGTTTTTGTTCATACAGTGAATTACACAAAGATTATTGTTTATATCATCTCGGCCCAAGTGACAAATTAAAAACAATAACAAGCACAGCATGGACATGAGTCAAATACCTATTCGGAGACATGTAAGAATTTATCGGCGAATTGTTTATATGATCTCGGCCCAAGTGACAAATTAAAAGCAATAACAAGCACAGCATCGGCATGAGTCAAATACCTTTTCGGAGACATGTAAGAATGTATCGGCGAATGTGTTAGAATTAAACGATTTTATCAAATGATTACACTCAATTTAATTTCAATACTGCATATACGTTAATATATAGAAAAACATATAGTGCAATAATATAATGCAACCAGAGATGGAAAAGAGTTACATAAGCTACATTTATAAAATTAGGTTAATAATTAAAGTGAATCTCAAGTATGACTTCAGTTGCTTGTAATTCAAAGTTGGAGAACAACAATGATGAAAATAGCAAGCGAAAAATAAGAAGACATTTCCTGTATGTAAACACATTCAAGGCATGTTTGAAATTTCACTAACAGATATAAAGGCATAGAAATAAATTTTCATTGAAGTAACGGTACGGTACGGTACGGTATATATATATATATATATATATTCAATTCAAAGGCATTATTTGAAAGAGATTGCATAAAGTACAATCGTCAAATTTAAATAACATTATTATGGCTCTAGTAGACTTTGTAAGATATCCCAGAAGACAAATTGTCTTATTCATAAAAGGGCAAGATTGTTCTGGTAACATTTCGTCAATAATTGCCTTAAATTTTTGACATTCCCAAAATAAATATTCTAAATGTTCCTCACTTTGTTTGCAATATGAACGTAATGAATCATCAGTTATTTTCATTTAATTCAGAAGCATATTTTTTCCAAGTATCAATGGCATTATTCTGTATTGGAACCACTGAACGCGAACATGATTGTTCATTACAAATGGTAGTTCAAATATGCAATGTAATTCAATTTTATAAATAATAGTATTGCACTTGGTACACCATTTCACTTTAACTGATAGCTGTTCATTATTTGTATTTAGAATGATGTATAGTCTTGTTGCTCCAGATTCTTTTTCTTCAATTAAAGTTTAAATAATATGGCGAAATTGATGATTTATTGTGTATGCCACGATAGACAATATATGTTAATAAACTTAGCTATAGCTCTTTTCATTCCTGTATAATTAATTCAACATTTAAATTCTACATTCTATTTAATGCATTTACAGGAACAATGGTTCAACCATTAAATATATCACCAATACAGTGAATTCCAGCATCGAACCATGCATTAAAGAAAACCGTTTATTTTGTATCAATTTATTTAGATTGTACAAATATGGATACTACAATAATTCTTCCATGTTTAATTCAAATTTACCACAATAAAGTTAGCAGCCTTTAAGAATATCTACCCAAAACGGGTTTGAAATTCTATTAAATATATTTAAAGCATAATGATGACTCAGACTGCAATAAATAGTTTAAAAGTAGCAAAGTCCAGTTTTGTGATATATATCCGATTCCCTTTGAATGATTGAATCTGTTGTACTCAAGTAAGTTTAAACGCTGGAATAAATGCATCCACGTTGATCATGTGTAGACCACCTTTATTGTGTTAGTGTTTTGTTGTCGTAAACTTTATTTTTCAATGCCCGCCCAAAATAAAACTAAATACACCACTTAAGCTCAGAGGATCAAGATATAATATTAGCAAGGGTCTCATTGTTTGCAGCCCATTTTAATTGTGAAACCACAAAGCCACAATGAGAAACAGCTGATTTAGAAGCTATATAAAAACATGAAACCGACGCTTAATGTCTGAACCGAAATTAAAGAGGTAGAGGGAAGTCTTTACAAAGGACCAAGCCAATGAATCAAATGTTGTTTTTTTTAATTCTTATAACAGAGGTACTCAAGGGATCTAATTGTCTTTAGTATAGTGCATAATAATGTTAATTAACCGTATATTTCGCCTTTTGTTTCTTCCTTAAATGAGACCAGTCTGTTTGTAATGGATTAACTTTGCCAGATTTTTTTAATATAAATAAGCTATTTCTTCCGAGGCAAATTTATAAATAGCATTTAAAATAGTAATTGGGCGCACATTTTGTAACAAAAAGCATTGATTTATCACCCGTTAGAATACAGGTCATGATACATTGAGTTTGTGTTATAGATGATTGCCACAATTATTAGCTACATGTACGTATCTGATAACAAAAGCACACAGTTATTTCCAGAACATTTTATTTAAGTCCGCACCAAAGCCAGAACTGCCTAAGCTTGTATTATTTTAAATATTTGCTGAAACTGTTGAAGCATCCTCTAAAGATATTGACCATTCGATTTAATTCGACCAATTCTGGTTTAATTGTAGACAATTTAATCATTAAACTTAGTTACTGAAAGTTTCACTACTGCATTCGTTCTTTTTGCTCATAAAAAAGACTGACACTCTGACGATATTGCATTAAGGATGCATTTTTGGTCAGTTACTCCATTTGTGACTTCACGAAAAAGTTTATATATAGTCGTTGTTATTGCATTATATGTGTTTTAAGGCTGCAAAAGTAAATACTTAAACAGAAGGAAGAAATGGCGGTATGTCGGACCGTATTTGGTACAAAAACGAATATGTACAAGTTTGTACCATATTCGGCCGAATATGGTACAACTGTCTAATTGTACCATATACGTATCTGCAGTTTTGGGGTAAAATGCCTGACCGAATATGGTACAAACTTGTACCATATTCGGATGAAAAATGTACCACATTCGTTCCGAATATGATACACACTCATCATCGTAATCATCATCATCATCATCATCGTTATCTCATCATCATCATCATCATCATCATCATCATCGTTATCTCATCATCATCATCATCATCATCATCATCATCATCATCATCATCATCATCACATCAATTATCAACACCCCAATGATCATCATCGTTGTTATCTTTACCAACACCACCATCATCATCACCATCAAAACCAACATCATCATATCCATTATCATGATCGTAATGGTGATCACAAAAGTTTTTTTTGTGATGATAATGACAGCGATGTTTTCGGTCGATAATGAGGATGTTGTGATGATGATGACGACGATGAGAATATCATCATCATCATCGGCCAATAAACATCGCCATCATCATCATCACAAATATTTTGTTATCATCATCATCATTATCATCATCGTCGGCCGATAAACATCGCCGTCATCATCATCTAAAAACTTATCATCATCATTATAACCATCATCATCGTCCGATAAACATCGCTGTCATCATCATCCCAAAACGTTTGTTATCATCATCATCATCATCATTATCATCATCATCATCATCATCACCACAATCATCAAACCCCAATCATCATAACCACTGTCATCATCATCACCACCACCATCATCATCACAATTTTTTTACCATCATCATCATCACAAATGTTTTGTCATCATTATCATCACATATTCATTTTACATTTTGTATTTTATAATTTGTTTCATTCAAGAGATTCAACAAACTTGTACTTTTTTCATTTATTGGTATACTGACAGGATTTTTCAAAGTAATATTGAAGAACATAGAACAGCATTTAAATTTTAATCCAACTGTAGCATTTTGACAAGACATAATATACATATATACATTCATTTTAGTAGCAGCCAAAATATCCCAAATGTGCTTCGTAAAAAGTTACCAGTAAATGAGCAAATGACAACAAATTTCCGGTAGAAGAACATAATCATCAATCACAAAAATAACATAACAGGTTTCCAAACACCGATATACATGTATATTTCACCTGTAATGTCTGTACATGACATCTATGATATCATACCAACCGATTCCACTAACACGCAAACGCAGCCATGCGTTTGCCCATTTTGGCCCTTTGATGATTTCTTTTATTGCCGAAATAAGACCGCTGTTTCTGCCCGCTCTTGTTAATAGGAAACGAACGCTAACAGGATTTCTGTTACTAGTATCTAGTCCAATATCCGGCCGAATGTAAATTCTAGGTGTTTGCAAACTCATTGACCTTATTAAATCTCTAAAGGGTTTGCCGACCTTCGCCAACACAAACTGGATTGACGGGTTTGATTGTATGCAGAACTTAAAAATTTCAACTTGAATGTGAAGTGGTAACATCAGAAATGGAAAAGTCGTTCGCTTCTGTGCCCTCCTATTGTTTATCATATCTTGAAGCTCTTTCAGGGCTGAACACACAGAGACGTCACCGTTGTCGCCAGAGTCACCGTTGTCGCAAGAGTCACCGTTGTCGCGAGACGCAGCGTTGTCGCCAGATGCAGTGTTGTCGCCAGACGCAGCGGTGTCGCCGGAGTCACCGTTGTCGCCAGAGTCACCGTTGTCGCCAGACGCAGCGTTGTCGCCTAACGCAGCGTTGTCGCCAGACGCAGCGCTGTCGCCAGAGTCACCGTTGTCATACGACTGTTCTAAGCGTGATATTATGTCCTTGTACACGCGTTGATTGATACGGATACTAACGTAATGCATGCCAAATCCTTCTGGGAAATACCCCAATGCAATTGTTCCAACATCACCATCGAACTTTCCATCTGCTGACACAATTGATGAGTGTTCTAGTCCTCGGGTAGAAACTACCAGGCACTGCAAATTATATTCTCTCATAAGTGCAATGAGCGTGAGGTTGTCGCCGTATGTCCCATTCTTAGACATATTCTTAACGTATTCATCAAATGTTTCATCATAGACAAAAGTTTCATAGAAATATCTGTTTTCTACAATGTGATGGACTGCTTCCTTACGTAAAGCATCTACGTCTTTGTATATACCAATTTTATCAAGTTGATGCGATATAGCAGCAAATTGACAATTTCCATCCGGATTTGGGTCCATGGCAATATTCACCCCATCCAACAACTGCAGATTTTCATGGTGTGTTAAAACATGATAGTACTTAGTTCTGTGATTTTGTTTCTCTGAGCGGTTCTGTTTTAATGAATGTTTTTTAATTTTTCGTTGTTTCTCTAACGCAACAGTTAGGCTAGTCATGTTTTCGACCCCAACCGATTTGCTTACGAATCCAAGTTCGGGTTTGTTCGGTACTTGAAATGACACGATATAAACACCATTTCGTTTTACTTTTTCTACCTTGCCTTCGATAACATATCTTTTGGTTGGCACCCTGGATTTTCGAAAGGGATAGCGAATTAATACTGTCTCTCCTACTTTGTACTTGCTTGGGGAAGTTGCGTTTTTCAACAGCGACCTGTAAGCCTTTTTATTTGCTCGCCGTATGGTTTTCTTTATTTCACGAGAACTATGACGTTCTTTGGTAAAAACATGACTTCTTCCGTAGTAGGCTTCAAAGGGCGTGAGACCCCCAAGAACTCGTTTGAAACTTGTGTTTATGGCATAGGCTAAATCTTGAAGCCCTTCGACCCAGTAAATTCCACGTTTACTTTTTGTTGCAAATAGAATCTTGGCCTTTATAACACTGTTTGACCTTTCACACTTGCCCTGTGATTGAGGATGATACGGCCTACTATTGATCATTTTGATGTTGTACTTGTTCAACAAAAGTTTCATACTAGGGCCTTTAAATTCCAGTCCGTTGTCACATTGGATGATGTCAGGGGCAAGGTTAACCATCAACACGTCCTCTAATGCCTTTGCAACTTCACGCGAACTCTTCGTTTTCAGGGGTTTTGGCATAACGTACCTAGAATAAACGTCCACGACTTGTAGAATATAACTGTATGTGGACCCCTTGTAGCTAACACTTTGATTTTTCATGTTAATTATGTCAATCTGCCATCTTTTGCCTGGTTCCTCTTCTGTAATTGTCTTTGGCTTTGGCTTGTTTGTAAATCTCGGATACTTCTCATGGTAATACTTGCTATTGTACAGTATTTCAAGGATAGCTTGTTCCGAGAACCCCGTGTAATTTACTTTCAGTTTGTTGTAAATAACCCTTGCTCCACATCCTTTGTTTTCCATGAACATCTTCTCAACAAATCTAGGAAGATCTTCTTTCACAAGGACTTGCTTTCCGCCACACAATAAAGAACCCCGGTCACCAAGCTCGAAGTCCTTACGTTTTCTAATCATGGCCAAACAATTATTCTCTTCAGGTGTCCGTTTCTTCACAGGGACATCGAACGATCCGTTTAAACATCTGACAATAATGTCGTACTTCGACCTGGGCAAGCACCCTAATTGCTTCCTTTTTCTCCTAATTGCTTCCTTCATCTGAAATAATATAATAAGTTATTATACATTTATACTTCATTAGTTAATAGAGCTTGTATTGAACACCGCGTGTCGAAAACGAATGTCTCACGACATGAGCTGAGCTAAAATCACTCGTCTGATAGCTCCGCTAAAATTTACAATCCGAACTTCCGGGCAATATGCGCAATGAAAGTAGCAAGTACTTCATGTAAAGTTTCATTGAAATCCAACCGAATTCAAATTCAGGGGAAAAATAGCGGGCAAACTTATGGCGGTCAACGGACAAACGGTCTGTAGAAACCAATGCTACGTGGATGGAAGGGATATAAAGAAGGGGCCCTGGGGGCCTAGGTCGCTCACCAGAAGTCACGACTAGGCAGGGTTCGAAGGTCAAAGACCTATACTCCATAAAATTTAAAATGTTCAAATCTACAGATTACAGGAGCTCGATCTGATTTTGGTGGAAAATACACTTTCGAAAAAATGACTGTAGCTTAAATATTTTAGCAGTTTAGGAGTTACGCACCCGGAAGGAATGCCACGGACAATTGGATAGACGGACGGACAACTGCAAATGCACTCTGAGGGGGGGGGGCATAAAACATAAAAATCAATGCATGTTAAAACATCAATGCATATTAAGACAACTGAAAATTAAAATTATGTACAGTACTTACTGTCAAGAATTCTTTTGAAGTTTGAAGAAAGTTTGGATTTCAATTCTTTCTAGTCGAAAATCACAAAGTCAAATATGGTTACTGACTTCTGAGTAAGACTCGTGTGCAAAATTCCCGCCTTTTTAAAGCGGCACGTTATCAAAGAAAAAAATCGGAAACTTCAAAGCTTTGTCGGCTTCTCAGCAATATGACGTCGGAACGACAAATCAACTTTACAAAGTAATGTTTAGGAATACAGTCACACCTGTCTAAAGCAGCCAGTCAAACATCCTTATTTTTGGAGAGATATATTCATTTAAAAGAGCTCAAAATCTCTTAAATCGGATTTTGGTGAAAATACACTTTCGAAAAAAAAAGTTTTAAAAATTTAAAAATTGCTATTAATGATCTCCACGAAAGTATCTGGCCCGCCCGGGAATCGAACCCAGGCCGCCTGCGTGCCAATCTGACGCGCAACCGACTGAGCTAGCCGGCGAAACAGTTACACAACCAGCAAAATCCATGTAAAGTGTGGTTAGGTTAGCTGTTTCTGTTACTGCTAGTTACGACGACGACGACGACGACGACGATGACGACGATGATGATGATGATGATGATGATGATGATGATGATGATGATGATGATGATGATACTTTTGTCACTTCCAATATTAGGTTAATACAATGTATTTGAGTTTGAAAAAAAGTTTACACATCGGCAGACTATTTCATTTATTAAGAAATACATAATTTATGTACCATATACGTAGGCCATTTTCATTTTTATGAGTTTTTTTGGTATGTACCAAATACGTTTTGGCGAGCATAGAAAAACTTATTCCAACCGAATATGGTACAATGTTTGTACCATATTCGGTCGAAAATTGTACCATCTTCGGTCCGAGTATGGTACATTTGTACCATATTCGGCCGAATATGGTACAAATGTACCATATTCGTTTTTGTACCAAATACGGTCCGACAGCGGTATACAAATCAGTTCACCATAATGCTGACTGTTAACAATAACCTTATTAAGCAACGACTTTATACAACAGCTTCCGGTAACGACGGTCGCTCTGATATTTTAGTTATACATGTCAAAGACCCTTAATTTATAAAAATAATAAAATAATAAAAACGAGAAGCACAAAACCATTTGTGTTTATGTAACTATGGACAAACCATTTACATATATCTTCAAAATTGTTTGATCTGTCTCTAAAAAAGTGTTGATTATACAACTTAATAATTGTCTTTCTAGAAGAAAACGACGTTGAACGCATACCTTATATTGATATTAAACTTGTGTTCAATAATACCATCCATCAATTTTCTATTACTAGTATGTTTGGAAATTTTATTGTCATGATGGTACCTTTATTCAACTTTTTAACGGTCTCAAAAACATAGGAATTATATCGATCAATCATTGAAAAAGTGCCCAAGCAATATGGAATATAATATCAATTCACACGCAACTAACTAAAAGATGCTAAAAGCAATAGAGCTATTTATTTGTATAATATAACTTTCAAACCTATCCCCAAGTCGTTTTAATATATTTCAATACTTAAAACATTACGAAATTTAAGGGTGTAATGTTCATATTTCAGGGTTAGGTATGAGGTTCGGTTAGCACTCAACCCTAAAAGCTCCCAACGTTTTGCATTGCCCGTTGCAAGGCGATGGTCCCGCTTAAATAATTGTACATGTATAATGTGTTTTCTGTTAAAAGGCTGTTTGATATAAATTCGATTTCTCCTCTGATATGTATAACTATATTACTATATACATATAGTGGATATGAATAGTAAAATAATAATGCACAGCAATAATAACCTGCTGCGGAATATATTTTATGTGAAATAAGTCACATAAATTGTCTAACCTTTCTGCACAAAGTTAACTTAAGTTAACACGTGAACGAGTATTTGGAAAATGTTGACGTCACTCCTCGGGAACACAATTTGAATACTCAGGCTCACAATCTAACCAATTATGAATAAAAGATCAAGCGCGACTATAAAATAACTCTTTTCATTATAATGCAATATGTATAATTTGTATATTTTTTGTCCATAATCTGAGTCGATAAACATAAAATAACGAGATATTTAAACATAGCATTTAATATCATCAACAGGCCGCAAACATGACATACTATGTTATACATACAAAAATAAAATGCTAAATCATTTTATCCCATTTTTATACCGACATTGACGGTATAACACCCAATGGAATAAACTATCCCACCTTGTTGAATATACTTGGCGCGTGCACGGACTACTTTTTATTCTACCACTGAATGAATTTTCATAAGAAATCTCTAGAGTCGAGAAAACTTAAAATTATACGACCTTCAAAAATTTAGATCTAGTCAAGGGACATCATTTTTCGCAATCCGTATAATGAAACAGCAGATTGATGGCGTCATAAAATGACATACTTATTGCGTCATTTTCCAAAAATATGTGACGTCATCTTTTGGTGTACACGAAACAATAATGCCAGGTCTTGGAATAAAACATTGAAGACGCGCATTTTTTTCGTGTTAATGCATCCTGGATGTAATACGTCAGTCTCGGAAATCCGCATTTGTTTTTTTTCCAATATTAAGGTCACGTGATCCCGGTACAAACAAACCTACGCGAGGCGCGAATTTTTGAGTGTTTTATACACTTAACATTTTTTCAAATCGCTGACTTATCCATTTTAATATGGTAACCAAACAATGTAGCTGGGGAAAATGCACAAGTGACACTAGGTACAAAGACCGGCCACATATGAAAGATGTATTTTTCTATCCATTTCCCAAACTAAAAATGTCAATCGAACGATGCAAACTGTGGGTCAAGAACTGCGGCAGATCACACGAAGATTTATCAGTGGACATGATTCGTCCGCATCACTTCGTATGTTCGAAGGTGATAGTTTAATTAGTTTTATTTGTGTAATTTAAATTTTAGCGGAATTTAAAATAAAATATTACATCCTTCTGTATTTCTTTATTTGTACCAAGCGTTTTCGAGCCTAAATATTTGTAAACCCTATTGTTGTGAAGAGTAAAGTTATGATTTGGGTAGAAAATAATACACATTTTTGAATACCAGTAGTAAAAGGATTTTTAAAATATATTTACATTAATTTTAAATGAATAATTACTAACATGGCATTAACTGACATGTATGGTTCTTGTTCTTAACCTTTATGTCACAAGTTATCAATTGTTGAACAAATCAACTGCAACCTGTACTGTACTGTAGACTGAACGTAAACTGTACTATAAGCAACAAACTCAAATCAAATCACATCAAATTTTTGTTTTAAGTCGGTACATGTGTAACAAAGAAACATTAGCTATGAAAAGCTATTAACCGACATTTACAATAATAACATACATATTTAAAACAAAAACATCAGCATTAAATGATGCATAATCAATCCTATTAATTATTAAGACTATTAAGACATGAGGTATTAAAAAAACAAATATATTCATACAGAGACACAATTCTTGCATGTTCCCCAGATGGTGTTGTACATTACAAACTAAAACAACTCCATTTTAGATTTCTACGTTTATATCATTACTTCTTTGAGTGCAAACTATTCAACATAACATGAACTCGTGATAAAACTTGTACAAAGAACACCTAGCTGCTTCCCAAAATGCAGAGTCAAATTCAACTTGCACACTATGTATACCCTAATGAGTATATCCAACTTAAACACATTTTTCTATATCAGTTACTCCCATCCGGCCTTGAATCTGACTAAAATATGAATGAGAAGGACCTATTTTTAAAATATTGTCTTCACTTTCATTGCAAATTTTTGACAACTTAAGTGCATTTTTTTGGATGAAAATGCTTATATTTTAACAAGCATTTTATTTCAAAAATAAATTTTCCACATAGTTAGCAATGTACAACACCATCTGGGGAACATGCAAGAATTGGATCAACTTTTGAAATGACCAATCCTGGAACACTAACTTTGGGATTACCAAGGCGATGCTTAAAGCGGTGTGCCTTAATAAACATGTCACGAGCTTTGTCCTCAAAACGACGTCCAAAACTAATAGGATCAGGAACATATGTATTATCAAATTTAATTCCAAATAGTACATAATTGGCAGTTTTTTCCGGATCCTTAGAATGAATGATTTTATGAAAATTGAGGCAGTCAACAGACCTTTCCTCATGTTATGCCAATTATCATTCTTGGATTGACCTCTTGTGAACTTCTCAATGTCATCACACTCCAAAGAAGAGTACATTTACGTGTAGTGTAAAAATATGTTTGAACAGTTACAAGAACTGTGAGCGCATTCATGATCCTGGACAAACTGTTGAGCTTTCTCTGTAGGAGTTGCACATTTAAGTGGTGGTGGTGGCCTGGAACTACTGGAGCAATCATATATGGCACGTAGTGCACATGCACTAGGTTGAAGTTCCTTGAGTTTGTTGAAGAATAAATCAGGGTCAGGAATTTGGAAGTCCATAGGTAGCGGCAAGTAAATGGGTGCTGGATTTCCTCGGTTGTAAAAATATATTATTTTGCTACAAGATGCTAAAACACTGTGCTAATAGACTTATCCCGGAAATACACGAGTTTAGAAAAACCCATTAATCACCCCGGTACAAACAACGCTGGTCCATTATATCAACCGATGATAGCTTACAGCTTACTTTAAATCATAACGGTTGATACAGTGTGTGATTTTGGGTCAGCTTTATTTGTACCAGCAGATTAGTAGGGTTTTCCAAAAAGTAGTTTTTTTCCGGTATACATGTACATATATTAGATCTCAACCATTTCAAATTCTCATGACTAATCCCTGGACTACAAAACTGAGGTGCACGTTGTACATTGAATTATAAAGTCAGCAATGGACCAAGAATGTCACTGACAGTTAATTCAATATTTCCTCCCAACTTCACAAAGCCCGGACAAAATGGGATTAACTGGGCTATATACACACTTTTGAATACAGCAAACATTTACAGTAAATTTATGTTATTTAGTTGTTTGTCGCAATCTTTTAATGATTTTCGACGTAAGTGTGTTTTATTATCTTTTATTGGACAAAAGCGTAGAACATGGTAAAAATACTTCTGATTCTTAACGATAAGTGTTTAACATAGAGACGTTTATCTAAGCATTGCAAGATTAACTTCCCTATTACAACTCATACCGGGTATTCTTTATGTTTCTTATGCATGCAATAAATTTCCATTATAATTTGTACATGAACACCCTTGTGAAAAAAATCATTCAAAACAACAGCCAAAAACATTAAAATTTGGTCTTAATATTAAAGTTTGGTCTTAGTATTTTTATGTAATTATTTAATAATTGCTTTATTTAATCAGCTTATGTCTTCTTTGGTAATACTCTTAATCAGAAATATTTATTTGAAACAGCATTTTTGATTTAAAGGGATCTTTTCACGCTTTGGTAAATTGACAAAATTGAAAAAAGTTGTTTCGGATTCGCAAATTTTCGTTTTAGTTATGATATTTGTGAGGAAACAGTAATACTGAACATTTACCATGGTCTCATATAGCCATTATATGCATCTTTTGACGATTTTAAAACCTAAAAATTATAAAGCGTTGCAACGCGAAACGTTTGAATAATTTGGAGAGTTCTGTTTTTGTCGTTAAATTTTGTGTAACTACGAAGATTGCTTATAAAGGTATAAAATACTTCATGTATATGTACTCGGCGGAATAGCTCAGTAGGCTAAAGCGTTTTTACTTCAGAACTCTGGCAGGACTCCAGGGGTCACTGGTTCGAAACCTGGTCCGGGCAATATTCTTTTCCTTTTTCAAATTTTATTCTTGATTTTTTACTGGAGCTTTTACGATCCAATGTTTACATTTATCGATATAAAGCATTTAATGAATAAGTTAAAAAATGCCAAAATCTGTGAAAAGGCCCCTTTAATACCTCGAGTTAACAGTTACTGAAGTTTCCATCTCAACAGCATATATAACTTTCCCAAGTTAGTTTAAACATATTTATTTCTTATGGCATGTACAATATATACAGATGTTACACAATATAAGCAGAAAAGGATTGAAACGAAAGAAGCAAGTTCTTTTATAGTTTCTCTCCTTAGAACTAATATTTACACACGGAAGTGGCAGTGTTTAAAGACTACACATTTCATGATATATACCAGTAGTAACAAGACGGGATATAAGCATTTAAAAAAGTGAGGTGATCAAGGTAGGATGAAGGATTTGGGTTGTGGGTCAATGTCGAATAAATGCAACGTCGAGTCGGGATCGGATTGTTATAAGAAACGCTTAGATTCGGTGATGTATTGTTGGACACAAAGAAAGATAGTAGAGTTATCATCATCGTTTAGGGATGTATTGCCAAAGAGGAGCGTATCAAGGTCTACAGGACTTATAATTCCTAAGACATTGTTCATTAACTTTGTCCGTATTACGCTATAATAAGAACATGTGAAGAAGAAGTGGAAGTTAGACTCAAAATCTCCACAGCGACAAAGAGGAGAATCAATAATATTTTTAGCGTAAAGGTGCTCATTAAGGGAACTGGATTTGGTCCTTAATCGCGTGTGAATGACTTGAGAATGACGTTTACCTATGTAATAGTACGATGGAGTTATAACTGTATTCCTGTTAAGTTTAGATTTAAATGCATTCAACGATTCACTATTTTTAACATCATCTGGTAGGTTATTCCATTTTCGAGTGACTGCGGGTACGAATGAATTGTAGTAAAGGGTTGTTCTAGATTCGGAAGTATGTAAGTCATTAGCATTGCGAAGATTATACCTAGCAACAGATCCAACATGTTGGGGTACAAGGTCGGATAAATACTGTGGGGTAGTCGAATTTTGCATTTTGTAGAATAATGTTAATTTATGTTTGTCACGGCGGTCCTGAAGCGATTCCCAGTTAATTTCCTTATGCAGGTCAGTTAATGAAACTAGTTTAGACGATCCACAAGCGATTCGCGCTGCTTCATTTTGAATTTTAACAATTTCGTTTTTTTTCCGCTTGGGTGCAATTGTCCCATATCAAATCTGAATATTCGATAAGAGGTCGAATAAACGATATGTAAATTATTTCAAGAGATTTCCGATCAAGTGTGAACCTTAGTTTTCGCATAATATTAATTCGATTCCATGCTTTTTCTGTTATGTATTTAATATGGATGTTCCATTTACAGTCTTTAGAGAGGAAAACCCCTAGATGTTTGTGGGAACCGACCTCTGGTATTTGTTTAGACATCATTGTAAAAGTACATTGATTTGGATGTTGCTTTCTGGAGAATGTTAGGGATTCAGATTTTGAGGGATTTAATAATACATGCCAATCTAAAGCCCATTTAGATATTTTGTTGATATCACTCTGTAGTATTGTATTTGAGATGATTGGATCATCGATAATAATGTATAGGAAAGTGTCATCAGCAAAAAGGCGAATATTACTTTGGATGTCGTAAACAATATCATTAATAAAAATTAAAAATAACAGAGGTCCTAATATGGAACCTTGGGGAACACCGGCTTCTAATATTGCCCAGTTAGAGACTGCGCCTGGAAGTACTACGCGTTGTCGTCTATTATGAAGATAATTAGTAAACCAGGATAGTAACTTTCCTCGAATGCCAATAGCATTTAGTTTATGGAGAAGACCTTTGTGCCAGACCTTATCAAAGGCTTTACTGATATAAAAAAAGACAGCTTTTACCTCTAAACCATTGTCGAGGGCTTTACAAAACGTATCATATATATATGTCAGTTGGTTAGTAGTTGAATCACCTGGCAAAAATCCAGACTGAAAAGGCGTAAGTAATTTGTTACTAATGAGGTGATTATATACGTGTTTGAAAATGATTTTTTCGAAAACCTTTTCCATTGTATTTAAGAGGGAAATTGGTCTATAGTTGCTAACTACTTTTGGGTCGCCATTTTTGAAAACAGCACTAACGTTAGCTTCTTTCCAACAACTCGGCATGGTACATTTATTAAGTGAAACGTTAAAGAACTGACAAAGAGGAGTGGACAGTTGATTTTGGCATTCTTTTAAAATTCGATTATTTATTCCATCTGGCCCCGATGCTTTGTCCACGGGAAGTGATTTAAGAATGTCTAGAACATCGGTAGGTGTAATGCATAGAGACTGCAACGAGTTAGCTATCGGTAAATTAGTTAGTTCCGGCATATCTTCATTAGCGATTTCAATTTTGGACTGACTTTGAAAAAAAATGTTTAGGATATTTGCCTTTTCAAAACAATCGGTTGTGGTTGTATTGTCAATGGGATTTAGGAGTGCTGTATTAAGGTTTTTGCCAGGCTTATTAATAAATGACTTAAGTATTCTCCACCAGTCCTTAGATGAATGGTTGTTTTGTTTGAGTGTATTGCTTAAACTTTCGTAATGCTGATCTTTCGCTTGCCTTATTAATAAAATTGTCTTATTTCTATTTTTACGAAATTTAGACCAATAATAATTTGAGTTTTTAGATTTCGCGTGATGATAGGCACGTTTACGTTTTCTTATCATTCGACGAATGTGCGTATTAAGCCATGGTGGGTCACGCGGTTTAATTTTAATAGACTTGTTTGGGATACAATATTTTCCCAAGTTGATCCACATGAGATGCAATTGTTCACTTTACTTTATGACATATAATAAGAATTTCTGCTGCTATTTTTGGATTGGGAAAATGTTCAGCAAATTGGAAAAGTTTGCTTGGGGTAAAGGGTATGTTTAAACAAAGAATTTTCTGAATGTCTAATATTGAGTATTAAACTATTAAATCGTTTGCAATTAATAATTATTCTGTGTATGTGCACTTTAATGCAAATACAGTCATTTGTAACTTTCTAAATTTAAATTTTACTATAACCCTTCTCAACTTTTGTAAATAAATGATGTAGGAAAAGGCTGAACTACATTTTATTACCCTCCTTTGCATATTCAGTATGCAGAATGAATGGATCCTTCATCCCATGTCTTGAGGATTATCCAACATGCGCAATATCCCTTCTTACTAACAGGGTCCTTGTCATTGGTTCGGAGTTTCACATGTGGCTTGACAGCAACATAACCTAAAACGAATGACATCACATGTTTAATGACAGCTCCACAATTTGTCAACATATTTTTATTGGTAATGAAATGATAATTATTTACTTATAAAATGCAGATATAAAATATAATTAAAACGGACATACATTTTAATTGTGGTTTTAAGGAGTTAGACATACAAATGAGACATATACATTGATACATGATGTCTGGGCTACACAAATTAAAGGATAACTCATTTAATGAGAACAACACCCGCAAAGAAACTTAAATGTCTCAGGTTCGAGCCCCAGGCAAAGATCGAGTGTTACAAAGTTACACACATACATGTACAATTTTACGAAAAATAAAATGTATGACATTACGCTACCTGTGTTTATATACGGAACAGATTCCAAATACCAAACGTAACCGTCCTTGGCCATGGTGTAACCCTCCATATGGTGATAGTCCCGCAGCTTTGCATGGTCGAACTCATTAAACGCAAGAAAATAGTTATAAATGTCAAAAAATAGAAAAATGTGGCACAAACGACAGGTTAGCTGTTCCAATAATCCGATCCGGATTTCGTAGACACAGGCTTTCTCACGTTAGTTTAGCACTGACCACTTCAGTTCGGTCTTCCTTCAAACCATCAGGGTCTAGCTCTAAACCCAAACTATTGGCAAGCAAACACAGCTAAACTAGTGCGGCTCCACTAAAGACAACACCCCTTTTCAGCAAAAACTTCTCTAAATTTGCCACAGAATAAGTCAAAAATTGTACGCTCATTGTTTACACAATATCCCAAATGGCGACTACTTGTACCGCGGTCACGTGACTTAACGTCGGAAAAAACCCAGTGCGCGCTATTTCCGGGACAGATCTATTATGAAAAAGGAACAGATCTATTATGAAAAAGTGCATTTTTTATGGACTACTTACCTCGGATGAAACCTGTGATACGAAGGATTTAGATCTACATGTAGATCTAGCTTATTCGTGTTATTGATTTTCAGAATGAGCGTGCCTATCGGATGTGAAATTGTGTGTAGGTTAGAGCATACTGATGGGTGTGTATTTTGGTTCAGTAGTCTTTTCGAATTGTTTTCCTTTTGGATGTGAGTAAACGTAAGGCTATTTTATTTGATGAATAAACTTTGTCTTTGTTATTTTATTAAAAAAAAATCTATTCAGTAAAATAACCCGTTTGCAACACGTGTTTCAAAGCTTGGGTCACAAACTACATGATGGGAAGGCTAGATCTAGACGCCATCAACATATGCAGCGTCCATGAAAAAAATAGGCGGGTATAGTTTTTTGGATAATTTATGTTTAGAACGACTCTGTGTATAAATCTACATGTACATGTTCGTTGACACCGAAATGATCATTTTTGTCAGGAGCAATCGCCGCCATATTGGATTTTGATCATTTTCTTTCCAAAGTAAAATGACTTATATTAAAGTAAAATCTTCTTTTCGCGGTCGTAATGTGTTACAATTTGCATGCTGCGTAAAATTGAATCGAGGTATATGGTGATATTATTTCTCGTTTTACAATTTTTGTGTTAATTTTTTAAGACTATTTTGCGTAACAGAAAAATACATTCTTTATCACTACGCATGTTTTAAGAATGAATTAAAATTATTGTTAAGGTTATTAAATATATATATATATATATATATAAATATATATATATATATATATATATATATATATATATATATATATATATATATATATATATATATATATATATATATATATATATATATATATATATATATATATATATATATATATATATGTTATATGTTATATGTCGCGTTGAAAAAAACTCAATGGGATAAATATAATACTAGGATTAGCGTTGATTAGAGAGAAGTTTATGTTGCTCGGATCACACACTGAAAGCGCTCGCCAAGGCTCGCGCTCCCGGTGTTCTAAGCCTCGCAACATAAACTTCTCTCTATTCAACGTTAACCTACTATTCTCTATATCTTCCACATGTTGTCGGCATTTCGTGTTTCGATGAAATTCATAATGTATTAATTATGATTAGCCTCATTGGTGAGATATATTGTACTCTTGTAGCAATCGCCTTATGTAATGTTATCAAAATCCTGCTGTAAACCAACAAAAGAATATTGGGAAATTATTCGCTCATTATTATTAAAACGTAAAATACAGAAACAACAGTTCCGCATGACCTTTCTGCATGCTTTCATATTCACAAAAGACATATGAACATGGCTATGTTGTTATAATGAAACTAATGAAAACTGCCTGAAATCATCTTTAAACATATAGCGTAAACTTAAAAGTACATGATATCGTGCATACAACTATTTACTCTGCAACTTCTTATATGTAGATAAAAATATTTATGCATAGAACATATTTTAAGTCGTAACACCATCTTCACTGAAGCATCATTACAAAAAAACTTGTAACAGAATTGCGTCTAGCTTGTTGTTATGGAATAAGTTGGTTTAGTTGAAGGTGAAAACTATAAAAACGGCTACAAGAAAAACTTTGCGAAACCGAAATTTCGCAAACTTAAGTACCCTTTTTCTTGAACATTTGCTTATTTGTGATAAAGTATAAGATAAAAGTCTTACTTGTGATTAATAATTGGTTATTTTTGCTTAAAAATTGCGTTTTCTTCACTATGAACTTTATTTGCAAAGTTGTGGTTCCAATGGGTTTTTTGTATATTCCCATGGGATTTTTCTTTTTCCCATGGGAATTTTGGTGTCTCCAATGGGATTTTTCTCCAGCTTTTTTTATGGGAGAAAAAATTCCATAGGATCTTCAAAAAAATAAAACACGTTCGTTTGTGCTTAGTTTTCGATTTTAAGCTTTGTTCAATTTTCTTTGATAGAAAAAAATCCCATTTTTTTATGGGAAAAAATCCCATGGGATTTTTTTCTGATTTTTAAAGATTTATTCATGTAACGTTCAGAAACACTACATTTTAACCAAATGATGAACCATTCTCGCCATTTAAACGCGTTAAAACGTGTTTTAAAAAAAATGGGATTATTTTCCCATGGGATTTTTTTTAGGTATAAGTTTCTCAAAGCTATATAATAATAATAATAATAATAATAATAATAATAATTATAATAATGATAATAATAATAATAATAATAATAATAAATAATAATAATCGTGCTCAATGTGATGAATTTGTACTTTTATGCGACTAACATTTTTATTCGAGCCGATCGTCGAGTCCGAATGGTGAGTATGAGAGCAATTTACCAGTACACATAAATCTCACTTGTGTAGAGAACGCTACCGTACTATAAAAATAATCTAGATAACAAGTCATATCATTTCTCGACAGAAAAAGAAAATAGTATGGATATTGATGTCAGCAATGTCCCCCGCTATGATAAATATTGACAAAATGAAAAACCTTGACAATAATTCCGTGTCGAATACGCATTGGATTATAGCAATAAAATTCATATAAGCATTGATAAGATAATATGCGAAAATGGGCCTTATTTGATATACGGCCAGCGTAGCTCCATTCCGTAATGTCCTGTATTAAGTCACGTCAAGTTTCGTGGTCGAATTATAGCATAATAATTATTTTCACATTACGCGAATCATATGAGTTTCCCTATAGATATTGTATTAAAATTTATGTTACGCTAATGTACGATGATGAAAATTGTTTGGATTTTTCGAAACACGCTTTCCTGATTGTGTGAATATAGGCTATGCATTACATTACCGAATGCGATTGACGGTTAACACAGATCAAATAGAATAAGATAACCGTTATGACGGAACACACAAAATGCAAGAGCGCCCAATATATATAATTATATAATCGTGCTCAATATGATTAGTTTGTACTTTTAAGCGACTAACATTTTATTCGAGCCGATCGTCGAGTCCGAATGGTGAGTATGACAGCAATTTACCAGTACAAATACATCTCACTTGTATAGAGAACGCTACCGTACTATAAAAATAATCTTGATAACAAGTCATATAATTTCTCGACAGAAAATGAAAACAGTTTGATATTGATGTCAGCAATAAGATAATATGCGAAAATGGGTCTTATGTCATATACGGCCAGCGTAGCTCCATTCGGTTATGTACGGTATTAAGTCACGTCAAGTTTCGTGGTCGAATTATAGCATAATAATTATTTTCATATTATGCGAATCATATGAGTTTCCCTATAGATATTGTATTAATATTTATGTTACACTACTGTGCGATGATGAAATTTGTTTCGATTTTTCGAAATACGCTTTCCTGATTGTGTGAATATAAGCTATGCATTACCGAATGCGGTTGACAGATCAAATAGAATGAGATAACCGTTATGACGGAACACACTATATATATATATATATATATATATATATATATATATATATATATATATATATATTGGGCGCTCTTGCATTTTGTGTGTTCCGTCATAAGGGTTATATCATTCTTGCATTTTCTGTGTTTCGTCATAACGTTTATGTCATTCTATTTGATATATACACACATCAGCCATCTTCATAAAGTTTCACAGTATTTTTAAAGACGTCATCATATTCAATGTTGCGTCAACTTCACGAACTAAGAGAATGTTTAGGTCTTTTTTAGTTTTTCATTCCACACGTAATACACAGTTGCAGTATTTCATTGTCTGGTGAATACAATTGTTCCTCTCAATATTTATATCACATATGCTGTCGATTTGATTTCATCTCTGAATAAGTCAGCGAACACTCAGAAAAACCCTGAGAACAGTGAAGTATATAACGACATACAAGTTTTCAATCACAACGCAATTTATAATTTGGATTCAATTATATACTATATATAAACGGAGCCGAAATCCCGTTACATTTTGAACTTTATCAAAATGTGTCCGTTTTTAACTTAACTAGTAGCCATTTAAATACCTTCGTCTGACCGTTTACATTTGAAACGGCCACTAGAAAAGCTTTTCGAAACCCTACTTAATGAAAAATTAATTACCACTTTTATAGTGTTGCTTCGTTTGTGATAAAGTATGCGATAATAATCGTTAAATAATGACCGCTTGGTCAACAATTCACTTTTCGATCATTTAAGTTTTGTTTTAATATTGGGATAAAAGCAAAAAACAATCAGTGATTTGATTCTGATTATTGTGAAATGAGAAATAATTATTATTCCAGCCGAAACAATACACTCCATATACATCACATATTGCTATGGTAAACATTAGTTCGAGAACATAATAAACATCTATCGTGCCATTTGAATACAAAAGATCTTGAGCAGTTGAATTGTTTCGACTTTTTAAGTTCCTCAAACTGGGTGTTCCAGAAGTTCGTGGATTTTCGCTATAACTTTCATTTGGTAACATAAATGGATAGAAAAATGGCCGGCTAAGAATATTTCGTCCTTTCCCAATCTACTCTCCAAATATCATGGAAATACATAAAACAATAAATATATTACAGAGATTTAAACATGTGCACAATGCGCACACCGACGCACGTGTAACGTTTCTGTTCAATGTCAATGACGTTATGAATTTAACAACTGTCAAATCTTTTCCACATAATCACATCCAACGCGAATGCACTTTATGTGTCGGGAAATCCACTTGTCAAAAGTGTCTCTATACCAGTCAGCGTCAAAAGACGACACGATTCCCTGTGTTGCACTTGTAAGTTCCTTTGAACTTGCAAAGCGAATACCGCGCAACTGTGATTTAACTTCCGGGAAAACGCGGAAGTCCATAGGAGCCAAATCCGGGCTGTAAGGAGGATGACTGCGGCGCTGAAACCCGATTACATCTATCTCAAGTTCCGTTGACTGGGCCCTATGCGCAGGTGCATTGTCGTGGTGTAGTATGACGGCTGAGGCATCCGTAGGTCTCTTTTTTCTTAGAGCATTCATTAAATCCCGGCGAAGTACCTGCAGTAGGCAAATTAAAGAATTTTAAGTTTCATGTAACTTTTTTTAAATTGTAATTAATATATTTTCTATTTCAAATACGAATAATTTTCTGTAATAACAAAATTGTCAAAAAAACAATACTAAATTCAATAACGAAATGTTATTACCTTTTGATAATATGTAGCATTAATGATTTCGTTACGTTAACCACTGTCGTTTTTACCGTCGCGGTGTTACAGCTGAGAATGATGTAAACAACTTTGAATATTTAACCTACGTGTGACGTAGATATGTGACGTCAACGTCACGTGAAATTTTCCGTAAATTATGTTTATCAACGACATTAAAACCAAATTTAAATTCGCTTAACGCGCATACTTATAATAAAATATACGCGTGCGCCGCTTGTTGTTACTGAGGTCTCTATGGCAACGCGTTTCAATCGCGCTTTATGGAATTCATGCATTTTAGGCTTATATATAAAGTCCGTGATAATTGGTTTCTATAAATGTAAATTTCATTGACTTTTGCCAGCAAACTAATAAGTTATAGCGAAAATCCACGAAGATCTGGAACACCAGATATGCGAAACATATAAAACAAGAGCACCGCATAGCGGGTGCCAACGCAATTTATTTTTGAATAAATGAAAGCTTTTCAGAATCTTTTTTAAAGGTCACAGTGACCTTGACCTTTGACCTAGTGACCCAAAAATGGCTGTGGCGTGTAGAACTCATCAAGGTGCATCTACATATGAAGTTTCAAAGTTGTAGGTGGAAGCACTTTGATTGTTGAGCAAAATGTCAAAGTTTTAGCACGACGCCGGCGGACGGCGGACGACTGACGGCGGAGACGAGCTGGATATGACAATACCTCGTGTTTTCTCCGAAAACAGCCGAGCTAATAATGCAACATTTTGCATTGTATATCGTTCATATCTATGTATTTCTTATTAGTGTGTACAGTGAATGTGGTAAGATTTTTGCTACAAAAATGGTGTATTACTTTAAAGATTTGCAGTAATCTTTAAAAGATTAAATTCAATACAATTCAATGAATGATGACAAATTCAATAGTGATACGTCTGGATAACAATTTAATCGACTTAACATATCGAAGACATTGGTTAAAATATGTGTCTTTTTTTGCAAATACACGTTAATATTTAATTAAAAATACAGCCACCAATAACCTCTTCCAGCCGCGGCACGTCTACGGTACATAGTTCACGGCTTGACACTGTGTATATGATGATAATGCACTCATATCGGAATACCTTCGCATGCGTGAGAATAATAATACCAAAAAAATGTTTCCACAATGAAAAGACTACAAAAAATAAAATATGTTTATGTCATATACGGTCAGCGTAGCTCAGCTATAGCTCTTCGGGAGTAACAGTGTATGCTATTAAGTCACGCCATGTTTTATGTTTTCATGATCGGACGTTGTAGTTCCTGACCAGACTGTGCGGATGTACAGGCTGGGCTGAAGGTACGCTTGCCGTATATGACATAAGAATCATTTTTGAATCACGCGTAGCTTATTACGTTGTCTATTAATATTGTATTGGGAATTCTATTTCATGAACTTCCAGTAAGTAAAATGGCTTTTTCAAAACACGTGTTTCTATTTGTTTGAATAGCAGCTAGGGTTTACAAAATTTAGTTTATTGTGAACTTCAACAAAATGGCATCACTACGTGTGCATAAATGTGACATGTAGGAAGTATAGTATAGTATTAAGCGGTGTCTGCTATGTGCGCAACCAATAGCTATGACATGCGCACGCAATTACTATGACGTGCGCACTTCATAACTATGATGTTAAAATCAGTATTCGCCATTTGAAAATAAACATAAACGAATGCGACTGAAAATATACTTAAAATCTCCCTCAGGCGCGTTTGAATTTGGCGGCCCGACTTTAAACACTCATGTAACATTCCTATACGAAAGTTTTATTGAAAGAATCACATCTAAGAAAGGCATGAATTTGCAATGCATTCTACACTTTCGTGACAAGCTACAGTTATATTAAACACTGTAGATGATGATGTTGTTCTTGTAGAAGCATGTTCGTATAGGTGTTATCCGGATCTAGAAAATTGAATGTTGTGTTGTTGCTATTCAGAATTTATTTGCAGGTCCTGTGTGCCCCTTCACGGGGTCATTTTTTGCTAGACCTGCACCTGTGAACTTTCAGGCTTAATTTTGAGCCAAAGTTGGTCAAATTTACCCCGGTAGCCCGGGTATTCGCCAAATAATTTTGATTTTTTGGGAGAGTTCAGTGCACGATGGCCACCTTTATGTGCCCTGTAACGTGTGATGATGATCTGGCGTGGATTATGTAGTGTTTTGTATGTGAGTAATGTGTATGTGTTATATAGATGTGTTCTGGGTCTTGTGGTGGCGATCTGTGGATGGTTATGTATAGTATATGGTATATGGTTGTTGTGCATTTGTCTGGAGCGGAAGGGTAGGAGTTTGTCGGTTGCTCGCGTCCGTCAGTCAGTCGTGCAAGGCAGTATCTCATCCCAGTTCCCAGAGCGCAGGGCATGCCGCCCCCGCACGAGCGCACCCACGCCGAGCGGGCCTGAACCCGCCAGCACAAGCATACGGCCCCGCCCCTAGCCCCCAACCGCTTGAGCTTCCCGAGACAAACGCAACCTCGTCCACCCTGTTACTGCTCGGGACACCAGATCAGTCAAAGGCCGACCAAGAAGTCTCACGATGCGGCCCGCCGGCTATGCCCTGCCTTTGGGTAACTATAGGTTGTTTGTAGATCATTGCTCGGTCCAGACCGGAAGAATAAAGTTACATGCAGCCCGAGCAGGGCCCGGACGAGTAGCCGATGACGATCGTCGATGCGGCCCGTCTTCTGTGGCCCGCCCGAGGGCACTTCTCGTGATTATAGTCCATGGATCGGGTTCGGTAGACAAGAAACAGGTTATATTAGTCTATGTATGTGTTTGTCCCTAGTTTTCTATTTGTATATTTATTCAAACCTCCTATTTGCTTTAGTTGTATTTGATCGAGTTGTTTGAAGGTAGTTTGCACATTATTAATTGTGTATTTGAAGAGCGAGTGGAACATACGTTTTATCCATATACGTATTTTTGATATGCCGATAAGCTTAAGGGTGTTAATTTGTTCGAGTAAACGCTAGTTTTTTAGAATGCTATTTTGGTATCGCTTATTTCATTGATTAAATGCGGTTATATTGCTAATTTTAAATTGAAATCCACCAGAAAAAAAATCGGAGAAAGAAATATGTTGATTTTGATCGTTCGTAGAATGCGGGGTTTCTTATATATTTTCAATTGCAAGGGAGGTAATTATAAAAGTATAAGGCTTCAAAATACTTTATATCTGTATATATTGGTGCTTGTTTTGCAATGTACTGCTAACATATATTATGTATTAATATTTTTACGTTGTTAAAGAAATATTGGTTCGCATTTTTGCGTAGGTATATACCAGATCCGATATGGGAATTTGTAGTGATGACATTGGCTGATAAAAATGCACACGTCGCGGTACGACTCAAACAATACGAAATACTGTAGAAATATTACTTGATTAATATTGCATTCGCAGTGGATTCTCCTTATCGGAATATTAATTTGCATGATTTCAACGCGATGTATCTAGAAAATTTAATGTTTTATTTATCAAGGTATGCTGATAAACTATCGGTATTAAATTTAGGGTAATAGCTTCGCGATTAAGGGCGATGGTTCTCAGTTCGACGTTGTTACAATTAATTTTTGTTGTTTTTAGTTGGTCGCGTTAGCGGCCAACTAAATTTACAGAGCATACTGTGCAAATCAGAATGTGCTTAGAAGCCTTAAGAACGGAAAGAACCACAACTCACTCTGCTAGGAACGATTACCGCTGCCTGTCTGCAGCAGACGACAAATCATTCTGCTCTAGCAGTGAATGTATATACCAGCTTGTAAAACGACATGGGCCAGTCTAGTGTTTATCATTGAAATCTGTACATATCGGCTGCTTTCAGGGAAAACGGGGCTTAGTGCACGTCAAATAAGATTAGCCTGTGCACACCTAATCAAGGACGACAACAGCGAACAACTTCAGTGTCTTTTATAATATACATTATGTCCTATGTTATATGGCGTATAGCTGCTAATATATGTGTGTATAAAATATGTTTACCGTCTTTGTTTTTATATAAATGAAATCATACTGAAACTCTACGAATTGAGGATTTACATGGTTTTATGAGCTTTAAAAGGTTATTACGAACAACAATTATTATCTTTTTTAATGCAGACACTTTAAAAGACTGTGAGTGCGGACCCAGGATCCTGCGATAAATCAAACGGAATGGTACTTAAGGTACTTCAGACACGTTGATGAAACTCAGACATTCGGGTATATTGAAGTTATTTTTAAAATAACTGGGCTAAGCATTGGTTTCGGTAGAAAGGTACTGCAACAATTTCGCTAGATTAAAACACATTTTAACACTCCGCATTATGATATTTTGATTCATTTTTTTTACATGTATACCCAGTGAGTTTTCCTTTGACTGCCTTGCGGATACAGATCCATAGACATGTGCTTTTGAATTATAATAACAATTAATGAGTTTATTAACTACTTACATTATCGTTATTTTCATCAACATCATCGTCTTCATCCTTATCATCGTTATCATCATCAGCAGCAGCAGCATCATCATAATCATCATCATCATCGTCGTCGTCGTCGTCCTCGTCCTGCTCCTCCGTCTCCACTTCATCATCACCATCATCATCATCATCATCATCAGCAGCAGCAGCAGTAGCAGCATCGTCATCAGCAACAGCAGCAGCATTATCGTCACTATCATCAACAACATCGTTATCGTCGTCATCGTCGTGATGATGATCATCATCATCATCATCATCGTCATTGTCATCGTCGTCGTCCTCCTCCCCGTCGTCGTCATCGTCATCATCGTCGTCATCGTCGGCACCGTCATCATCGTTATCATCATGAACAATTTCAACAACCGTAAAACCTATCGCTCAGCTCATTTTTGCAGTGATTTTGAATGATTCTCTTTTTAATTATGACTTATATAAAATCTTTTTGCTTAATAGAGTTTGCTGCTTAATGTACTAATAACTAAATAATTATGTTGATAATATTGAAAATATATGGTTTCAATTTTATTTATCCGTCTAAGATGCAGTATTTGACCAATTCAATTTGTCGCTAAAAGTATTCATTACACATTCAATCCAAAAACGCGTTACGAGTTGCTATGGAAACTATAATCGCATTCTGATAAGAATGGTGTCTGTATTAGGGTCTGTTTAATTTCTACGCTCAATTGCAATTCATACAAATATTTATAAGGGTACCGGTATATGTACTTTAGACACACTCTGTTATCCAAACAATCCTTGTGATCATAAACAAATAAACAATGAAATATAAATCAAATTAAATGATAAAAAATGGTATTTACCTTTTTGCTGTTGCTAGTAATCAACAGAGCAGCAAAACTTTAAAATATAAATTTAAATTATATTCAATTCATACTATGCGCGCTTAAAGATGCGAAGTTTATCTAAATCTATAAGCACAATCATATTAATGTTTGTTAATACAAAGCTGTATAGGCTAGGTATATTAGGAATTTGGGGTCAAACAAATTCCTTCACAATAGTTTTTATCAACAAACGATTTATCAATAACATATCAAATTCCAAAAAAAAGTCCTAACAAAATCTCCGTGCAGTTTTCGAGATATCACTGTTTAAAGTGAAGTCAATTCTAAGAATTAGCGATGGTACCGTTACTACACCATACAACCGTATTTTACCGGAACCGGTGTAGATGTAAACAATGTGCTCTGAGCAGCGTTCATTATTTAGATCACTTTCTTGGCTATTTCCAGCTATAAGCAGCATTTTCTAGGTAAGTAATGTGTTTCAGAATCAAAAATATATAATACAAATAACGCTAGTCTTATGTAAATTCAATTTAAATATTTGTACCCGTTTCTTAAAAATGAAAATGAAAATCGTTGCAGACGACGGAAACTCGTTTTCGCTTTACCTTATATATTTTTTCAATTTTCGGCTTTATATGATATTTGTTTAGATTTCTACATCGTAAATTATGAAAACATCAGTAATATATGCACATATGATTGATATTTAAATTATTAAATAGACAACAATATATTGCACGATTCATTTTTTAAACTACGGAAGCGTGAAAGTGCCATCAAAATTAAAAAACTGAAATTTTTTATAAAGAACTAATGTTTTGTTTTTAATTCTTTTTCAGGGGGAGATGTTTGTTTATCAAAATCACGTCTGCTATTATGAGCTTGCTGGTTTTTCAGCATCATATAAATAAAATCAGGGCTCGAAATTAACACTCGCACACTCGCAAAATGCGAGTGAAAAATACCGATTGCGAGTTAAGTTTTAAGCCACTAGTAATTTTTTGCGAGTAAAGAAATAGTGAAAAAAAAACACAGTAATATTGCTAAATGCGTTCGACGTCCTGAACGCTAAACCATAGGTCATAGAACGTCCTATTACCCGTATGCGGAAGCACGCACCTTGTATATAGACTAGTATACTTATAGTACAGATACGAGAATGGTATTGGTACAAAGAACGTTAAACAGTCGACTTATTCACACGTGTTCATTGAACTTGAACAGACATGGCGTCGAAGCGAAAAATAACTAGTTTCTTTTTGCCCACAGATGGAAATAACAATACGAAAGATAAAGCAAAGTTAACTGTTGAATACAAAAACAAAATTAAATTATGTTTCCAGCAAAATTTGCGAGAATGTTTTTGATTTTGCGAGTTGGTATTAAAGCTGCTCGCAAGGTTTTGCAAGTAGAAAAAAAAAGTTAAATTCTATCCCTGAAAATAAAGGTATTTTAACTTTATATTTATATATCTTTAAACCATTTAGACATAGCTTTACACGTAAGAAACTTTATACGAATAAAAATAAAATATACATGATAAACTGGATAAGGTCTAGTTTCTGTTGTTGTTTTTTTAATTATTATATACAGATATAATAATGTAGCTGTAACATTTATACTTTAACTTAGAATACAATAATGTCTGGATAAAGAATCAAACAACACTAATACAAATATGCTTGTCCCTTCTTTTTCAGAATCATGTCTGCTGTTATCTTCAATTATTTACCTGTGTGTGATGTCATGAGACAACTGTGCTTTCCCTGCATATGAGGAAACAACTGTATATAACAAAAAATGAGGTAACCAAATTTTGTGTTGTACTTTAATAAATTAACATTATATATGGTTTTAGAAGATGAACTAGTAATATGTGAGATCATTTACAAAAACATCTGTAAATGACTAAGTCTATCTTTATATTAGGATTATAGCTGTATATATTTCCATAGTCCTGCTGGCTGCATTTATAAACTTTTTTTGAGGGGAAAAAAAGTACTTGATAATATATAGTAATATACTATTTGTGTAAAATGCATGTAGCTTTAAACATATTTTCAATATTTACAGCCTGGAAGTAACCAGTATAGACATAACTAAAAAGATGTGTGTCATCTGTGGAGAGCAAGATGACCGTCAAGTTTCAAAACATGGAGAAAAGGGATGTCAAGGACTTTCATTAGCTGCAAAAAACTATAAAGGTATTCTAACTAATAAATTAGTATTCATTTAAAATCATGACGAATAATAACATAACCTAACAGAACAAATGGTTTATTGTTATGCAAGGCCTCCGGTCCAAAATAGAATTATTCAACAATCATCCAATGTGATGAAAACCGAGATATGCTATTAATAATATATTATCAACACGCAGAACAACATGAAACTCAAAGACATGGGCATGCAATGTATATAACATATCATATTATAATTTGACATGCAATTAATTGAAGTTATATCTTTCATAGTAAGAGTACTTATAACGTCGTGAAACACTTTTATATAAATAATCACTCAGAAACTTCTGTCGAGTAGTAAACGCTTCGTGCATATATTTTGCAATAGCAATTACACTCGTTCTGTCATTTTCCGACATCATTGTATAAAACAGATTTAAAGTTATGTCCATTAAATATATAATAATATTTAATATAATAACACATTGCTATCAAGGTTAATGTATTTATCAAATTAAAAAGTCCACTGTTATAATGAAACACTTTATATATTTATATACATGCAATTAAATACTTGTAACACACAATTAACAAAAGTTTAACTTTTTTTCAGACCAGATTATCGTGTTTGTTCCGGGACAATATGTGCATATCGACTGTCTTAAGACATATTGCCACCCAAACCAAACCAGTAGTAGAGGGAAATCCACATCAAACTTAATGTCAAGTCCCAAAACCAGGCAATCAACAAATGGAAATTCGTTTGACTTTGGAACAAAATGCTTATTTTGTGGTTCTGATGCTAAATTAAGAAATGGAAAAAGAGGCATTGACGTTCATCCTGTTATGACTCAAGAATTTGAGTTGACTATTAGAGAGTCATGTAAATCTAGGTGTGATGAATGGGGTGCTACTGTTCTTGGGCGACTTGAGTCCACAAATGACCTTCCTACTGTAGAAGGTTTACACAAGTAACAATGTGGTACATGTTGAAACTCTCTTCCAACTAAGGCGGCAGCAAGGTTTCATAGCTTTAGAACATATTTACAAGTCCAAACCTGGGTCGCTAGTGAACTAAATCCATTAGAGTGGGGCTGGAGAAAAGAGAATGACTTGTTGACACCTGTAAAGTATAATATGTGAGCAGCGCCTGAGCGGTTATTAAATGTCATACGATGTAACTGTGAAACCGGTTGTGATACCAAAAGATGTAGCTGTCGGAAACATGGTTTAAAATGCACGGGTTGTTGTGGTGAATGCAAAGGAACAAGTTGTAGTAACGTACAGTCAATTATTGAAGAGCTGGATATCTAGAATTTAAAAAATCAGATATCTTTCAATGTAAATGCAATTGGTAAAGTGTTTAACATAAACCATCAAATGTTTTGTTACTTGACATATTAAGCAAAGCATAATTGCTCAGCTAGTAGTGTTAATTGTTACGTATCATCCTTTTTTTAAATTCAAATCAATGAGATGAGATTGTATATTTCAAACACACTTTCTGTGTTAAATGTTTTAATATATATCATATTATATTATATATAATATAATATTATACCTTAACTGTAATGTAGCTTGAATATTGCCATTAACAAAGAATTATTGTTAAGTTGTTAATGCTAGTGGTTATGTTTTAATTATTCAAAAAGCATATTGAAAATGCAGAAATATCTTGATTATAAAAAAACTTCATCGAACTAACGCAAATTTCGATTTTTTAGTCAATTTGTCACATGTTGAATAAAATATTTTCATGTTAACATTAAGCTAAATCAACTGTCATACATTTAGAGTTCTCTTTCATGCAAAGTCTTAGAATAAACTATGATTGATAAGTATAATTGCTAGCGTTGAAACGATAAGGGTTCATGCTTTATCACATGTTATTTCATCAAATTACTTACAAAATGACTAAAAAATGTAATTTCTGAAAAAAAAATCACTTATTCAAGATAGATAATTTGAAAAATGTTACATATATATCATATTCCAACATAAAATGATAAATTAACATTGAAATAAATGGAAAATGTATGATTATTCTTTCGTAGTAGATGAATTCCAAAAATGTGTGATGAAAATTAAGAAAAAGGCATGTTTGCCCCAAAAAACACATTTCCCATCAAAATACAGCTTAGGACTTTTTTTCTAAGCTTCTCCTTTCATTTTAGAATAGAAAACTGTAGATACCAATTGTGAAGGAATTAGTTTGAGGTTAAGTGTTTTTTTGGGCTAATATAACTAGCCTAGTAGTAGTTATCTGATTGCGCTTGAATAGATGTGATTGTTGTTGTTGCATTAGTAGTATCATTAGTTTGTATTTCGGTATTAGGTATTCCAGTCTCACACTATATTGGCATACCTTTTTTTTATCAGATGACTTATAATTGGCATTGGAATATTTCAATAACAAGTAATCAACACAATTGACCTTATGTATTGTTAATAATTTATCCATACTATCATTTATAGTTTAGGGATAAATAAGCTGTGTCATTTTTTATTTTTTATATTACTAATGGTTCAGAAAACTCTGCAAATACTATATGCCGTAATTATTATAAGTTTCCGGTCACTTAAAGATATTGTTTTTAGTGTTGAAATATTTAAATACGAAAAATATTTATTATAAGTGTGTTATGTTCGTGTGTCAATTATTTAATTGAAGTAGAAATAATACATCAATGTACAATAATTGTATTATGTTGTACCCTTCGTTCTGTGCTTTAAAAATACAACTTAACATCTTTGCAATCACCTGAAATAATAAATAAAAAGTAAAAACAATAAACGTTAGGCTTTCTTAATACGATATCATTTCAAACGCTGTTGGAAGGAACCATTGCTTATTAGAAGTTTACAAGGTAATTTACCCAAGTACGCAAATGTAATGGCCGATCGCCCATAGGCATGATGCTGCCAAGTTTTATTACTTAAATCCGGTAATAAAAATGCATGATCGAAGGGTCATCAGATAAGCAAAAACAGGGCCAAAATCTGATAAAATAGCGCTGTTTAACTGACTGTACGAAAATCCGTATGTCCGAAAATTTAGAATCATGAAAAATAAATATTTTGGCTTAAAAAGGAGATGTAAGAAAATGTAAAATGTAAAAGAAAATACGGTGGTTTTATGGTGCCTAGTACACACATAAACAACATACATGAACGTGCAAACTTGTACATAACATTGCAATATCGTGCAATAATTATCAGTTTTAAAATGCCCTATGATTCAAGTGGGGTACGGACATTAGCCCATAGAACATAAGTCCATAGGACATTAGCCCCTTCAAATAAGTGCAGGTTAGGACATTAGCCCTCGGATGTTTTAAAACGTTCATAACTTTTTTTCAATTAAACCGAACATCTAATTTACTGAGTGTGTTAGATTTAAGCAGGATATTTGTTTTCAATTTATCATTCACGTGTTCCTCTTAATTGGGTCGTAATCGCGATAAACACCTTTTGTATAGCGGTGATATTTAAAAATTTTGTTGTTATGAAATACATGACTAAGTCAATTATATTTAACAGTCAATTTATTTGAATTTTCATTGTTTTAGTATTGAGTCTCCAATAAATGTAAAGCTGTTGATGATGAACAAAAAATTGTTTGCGAACATATTCTTTGATTAGAAATAGCAACACCCAAAGACATTATCTCAAGTGTAAATTTCATTTTTTTTTATATGAATGTACGCACATGGTAAAACTAGTCTATTAAAATGCAATAACTTCATTTGTTCTCATGTGTTTATTTAATTAATTATTAAACATAGTTATTTGTGAATACTTGTTGTTATATAATATTAAACTGTAGACGCATACTGAAAATAAAATCACAAGCACAACGGTAAAGTTGTTTTTTACTAAGATTGTAATAGTGTTTATTAAATTATTACAACTCTTATGAGGATAAAGTTGATAGTATAACACAATGTATCTGAAGACGATATATACATATACACATATGTTGTTGTTGTTGTTGTTGTGGTTATTGTTTCAATATCTTTATGAGTAGCATAA
>NC_068358.1:128161156-128258656 GCF_020536995.1 Dreissena polymorpha
CGACAGTGCGACAATACGATTGCGACAGTGCGATAGTACGATGGCGACAATGCGAGAATGCGAGGACGCGATAATACGATGGCGACAATGCGAAAATACGATGACGACAGTGCGACAATACGATGGCGACAATGCGATAGAACGATGGCGACAATGCGATGATACGATGGCGACAGTACGATATGACTACTGTCACATTATCGCCATCGTACAATCGCACTGTCGCCATCGAAATGTTGCACTTTCGCATGTTCGTCATCGTACTATCGCGTTCTCGCATTCTCGCTATCGTTCTTACGCAGTGTCGCCATCGTATTGTCGCACTGTCGTCATCGTACTATCGCGTTCTCGCATTCTCGCCCTCTGGATTTTTGTGTGTAACTACAATGGCTGTAACGGTATTCCGTACAATGCGTAAAATCTGGTTTGGAATCACAATTTATATGTATAAAACAGATGTTGAAAACCCGACTTTGTTTTATAAATAGCAGTCTAAATATCCATTTCCAAGCTTTAAATAAACATATTAAAATAATAAGCAAATAACACTATAAAATCCTGATCGGGCTTACTAATTTGAGGCAAGAAAAACACATCGCGCTATAATAAATAACATATAAGACGCATCCGCCAAGTTCGAGCGCCCGACTTGGTGCCGTCGTTTCCGGTGAAAGTGTCGCACAGTCGTGTCAATAGTTACCGAGTTCAGATATGATACCACGAAACATGGCTTGACTTTATATATCAATCAGCGTAGAACCTGACCAGACTGCGCGGTTGGACAAGCTAGGATGGACCAACATTGGCCGCATATGACATAAGATCCATTTTCGCATGACGCGGGTCATCTGACCTTTATAATGCGTATATAGCTTTGAATTGAATTTGCACAAAGTATTGTGCATGGACTTATTGTTAATGTGTTGCACGCTTTCAATAGCCCTAATGAGGGCATATATGAGATCAATATTACTACGGTGTTCATTTTCTGTTGCAAAATGAAATGTAAGAAATATTGTTACACAATGTTGTGTACAGTATGACATCGTTGTCTGTCTGCGATGCATTTATACTGGTTCTTAGCTGGCATACTCACCAATTGGACTCAATCATCTGCTCGAACAAGAAATGATAAGTTCCACTATCATAAACCTGAAATTGTAACTTATTTAAAAAATATTCATGTTATTTATATTATTCAAATTATTATTCATATTCATATTATTATAATTATAATTATTTTTATTGTTGTTTTTCGCATTTAGAAACGTATTTGGCTTACGTAACTGAAAAATCCCATTGGAAAAAAATCTCATGGGAGAAAAAAAAACCCATGGGATTTTTATTTTTTCAAACACAACTAAACGCATTAAAATATCGTGGGTTGTTCATCATTTCATAAAATATGATGTTTCCGGAAGTTTCATGAATAAATCTCTCAAAATAAGAAAAAATCCCATGGTTTTTTTTCTTCCATTTTAAAATGGGATTTTTTATTACTAAATATTTATATATATAATTCGCCTAAAACCAATATACAGTCCTTAAATAACGTTAAAATACTTGCAAACGCAAATAAAACACGTTTTTAAAATGTTCAAAATCCCATGGGATTTTTCTCCCATTTGCAAATTATGGGAGAAAAAAATCCTATGGGTAAAAATCCCATGGGAAAATCGAAAATCCCATGGGAAAATGCAAAAAATCCCATGGAAACCCAACTTTGCTTATAAATTTCATAGTCAAGAAACCGCATTTTTTGAGTGAAAATAGCCAATTGTTAATCCTAGATAAGACTTTTATGGCATACCATGTCTCAAATTAGCAAATCTTAAAGAAAGAGTGTACTTAAGTTTGCGAAATTTCGGTTCTCAAAGTTTTTCTGGTGGCCGTTCTTATCACTTACCAACAGTCATCATCGTGCTGGATGGGTAGGTTGTTTTATCCGATATTAGTTAGGCGTACTGTTAATCCGGAGTTGGGTAAAAGAATCGTGTAGAACACATCTGTGTGCATATTTGAGAGACAAATTTGTTTGTGTATTCGATATGTTTTATACTCGTTAATCATGTTAAGTTAAAGTGTTACTCTTATAAATATACCTTTAAAAAGTTATGCCAATAGGGTATGTGCGCCTTTAAGTCTATTCTATTTTTTTTTTATTGAAAAAAGGAGAGCTACGCTTCTGATTAAAGTCTGCATGTAAGCAAATCTGTACTTTTGGCGAACTTCAGCAATATTCTTAAAGGGTCCTTAAAACAAATCATACTAGATAAGTATGATAATAACTTGATTACCTGCAGTACATTCGAACCATCTCAACCTTGAGTAGGTTATTTGCTTGCAGATATCAAGGGGAAAGAAAGAGCATGCCTCTACACGTCTTCTGAAGAGCGCAAAGTTTGATGTCAATGAGGCGTTTATCAATTGTACTGAAAGCCGTGTATATCAGGTTTGGATTGGTGAAACATTTTGTATTTCCACATTGTGTTAACTGCACATGATTGACACCAACTAGAGATACTTTTATTTTTTTACATCCGTTAAAAGGAATTAAACGAACAAATGACCCTGAAGAACTAGAGGCAATACCACTTGCCAATATATACTAGTTCACGCGCGTATGTCAACTCCGCAAATAAGCCGATACAAAATGTTGTTTATTAGTGTAGACATTTTAACATCACAAAATTTACCCTTTTTTTTTTATCTCTTTATCATGTGTCGTTAAACTTCTGCTCTTCGATTTATTCTGATCGTTTGGTCGGGTAGGTGGCTGATTGATTCGTTGGAAAAGTGGCTGATCGAATGGTTGGGTAGGTGGCTGATCGATTGGTTTGGTAGGTGGCTAATCGAGTGGTTTGGTAGGTGGCTGAGCGACTGGTTGGGTAGGTGGCTGATCGATTGGTTGGGTAGGTGGTTGATCGATTGGTTTGGTAAGTGGCTGATCGACTGGTTGGGTAGGTGGCTGATCGATTGGTTTGGTAGGTGGCTGAGCGACTGGTTGGGTAGGTGGCTGATCGATTGGTTGGGTAGGTGGTTGATCGATTGGTTGGGTAGGTGGCTGATCGATTGGTTGGGTAGATGGCTGATCGATTGGTTGGGTAGGTGACTGATCGACTGGTTGGGTAGTTGGCTGATCGATTGGTTCGGTTGGTGGCTGATCGATTGGTTGGGTAGATGGCTGATCGATTGGTTGGGTAGGTGGCTGATTGATTGGTTGGGTAGGTGGATGATTGACTGGTTGGGTAGGTGGCTGATCGATTTGATGGGTAGGTGGCTGATGGATTGGTTGGGTAGGTGGCTGATCGATTGGTTGGGTAGGTGGCTGATGGATTGGTTGGGTACGTAGCTGATGGATTTGTTGGGTAGGTGGCTGATGGATTGGTTGGGTAGGTGGCTGATCGATTGGTTGGGTAGGTGGCTGATCGATTGGTTGGGTAGGTGGCTGATCGATTGGTAGGGTAGATGGTTGATCGATTGGCTGGGTAGATGGCTGATCGATTGGTTGGGTAGGTGGCTGAAAGATTGGTTAGGTAGGTGGCTGATCGATTAGATGGGTAGGTGGTTGATCGATTGGTTGGTTAGCTTAGGTGGTTGATCGAACGTTTAGGTAGGTGGCTGATCGATTGGTAGGGTAGATGGTTGATCGATTGGCTGGGTAGATGGCTGATCGATTGGTTGGGTAGGTGGCTGAAAGATTGGTTAGGTAGGTGGCTGATCGATTAGATGGGTAGGTGGTTGATCGATTGGTTGGTTAGCTTAGGTGGTTGATCGAACGTTTAGGTAGGTGGCTGATCGATTGGTTGAGTAGGTGGCTGATCGATTGGTTAGGTAAGTGGCCAATTGATTGGATTGGTAGGTGGCTGATCGATTGGATGGGTAGGTGGCTGATCGATTGGTTGGGTAGGTGGCTGATCGGCTGGTTGGGTAGGTGGCTGAATGGCTGGTTGGGTTAGTGGCTAATCGATTGGTTGGATAGGTGGCTGATCAACTGGTTGGGTAGGTGGCTTATCAATTGGTTGGGTAAATGGCTGATCGACTGGTTGGGTAGGTTGCTGATCGATTGGTTGGGTAGGTGGCTGATCGTCTGGTTGGGTAAGTGGCTGATCAACTGGTTGGGTAGGTGGCTGATCGACTGGTTGAGTAGGTAGCTGATCGACTGGTTAGGTAGGTGGCTGATCGACTGGTTGTGTAGGTGTCTGATCGACTGGTTGGGTAGGTAGCTGATCGACTGGTTAGGTAGGTTGCTGTTTGCTTTTAAGCGGAGATTCTAGTTGTTCATTGTGTTCGAATCCAGCGTTGTGTACATGCCTTAATGAATTCAGTTGTGTCTGCTTTATTCAAAACATGTTGACGTGGTTGATTTTTGTAATAAACGTTTATATCCGATATTGATATAATTTTCTTTTCTGTAAAAACGTGAGTTTTGAAAAAATATGTTTTAATATATGCAAAATATTTCTTTGAATGTGTTTAAATATACTGTTGTTGTTGATGTTGTTGTTTAAAGTCAACACATCTGAATGAGCGGATGTTTACAAATGGGCACTGTATATTTTTATTTATTGATATTATTATAAATAATCTGAGAAAGCAAAATGATAAAGCTTTTAATTCGATGCATCAAGTACCGAGAATCGTTCAGTAAATATGTATTTATTTAAATAAATAAATATTTAAACAAAGATGATGCTAATGTTTAAGCATTACATGTGTTTGCAGTCTACGTACATAAAATGGTGGCCTACTATCTGAAGTACTCCTTATTGTATTACTTATTACACTCAATTTGACCTAACTGAATTATACTCACCGAATGGCATAGTTATCTAACCACGTGGTATCGCTTGACTTAAAAGTGAAGCTGACATCATACCGATGTACTCGAAAAGTTTAGGGATAAATAAGCTGTGTCATTTTTTATTTTTTATATTACTAATGGTTCAGAAAACTCTGCAAATACTATATGCCGTAATTATTATAAGTTTCCGGTCACTTAAAGATATTGTTTTTAGTGTTGAAATATTTAAATACGAAAAATATTTATTATAAGTGTGTTATGTTCGTGTGTCAATTATTTAATTGAAGTAGAAATAATACATCAATGTACAATAATTGTATTATGTTGTACCCTTCGTTCTGTGCTTTAAAAATACAACTTAACATCTTTGCAATCACCTGAAATAATAAATAAAAAGTAAAAACAATAAACGTTAGGCTTTCTTAATACGATATCATTTCAAACGCTGTTGGAAGGAACCATTGCTTATTAGAAGTTTACAAGGTAATTTACCCAAGTACGCAAATGTAATGGCCGATCGCCCATAGGCATGATGCTGCCAAGTTTTATTACTTAAATCCGGTAATAAAAATGCATGATCGAAGGGTCATCAGATAAGCAAAAACAGGGCCAAAATCTGATAAAATAGCGCTGTTTAACTGACTGTACGAAAATCCGTATGTCCGAAAATTTAGAATCATGAAAAATAAATATTTTGGCTTAAAAAGGAGATGTAAGAAAATGTAAAATGTAAAAGAAAATACGGTGGTTTTATGGTGCCTAGTACACACATAAACAACATACATGAACGTGCAAACTTGTACATAACATTGCAATATCGTGCAATAATTATCAGTTTTAAAATGCCCTATGATTCAAGTGGGGTACGGACATTAGCCCATAGAACATAAGTCCATAGGACATTAGCCCCTTCAAATAAGTGCAGGTTAGGACATTAGCCCTCGGATGTTTTAAAACGTTCATAACTTTTTTTCAATTAAACCGAACATCTAATTTACTGAGTGTGTTAGATTTAAGCAGGATATTTGTTTTCAATTTATCATTCACGTGTTCCTCTTAATTGGGTCGTAATCGCGATAAACACCTTTTGTATAGCGGTGATATTTAAAAATTTTGTTGTTATGAAATACATGACTAAGTCAATTATATTTAACAGTCAATTTATTTGAATTTTCATTGTTTTAGTATTGAGTCTCCAATAAATGTAAAGCTGTTGATGATGAACAAAAAATTGTTTGCGAACATATTCTTTGATTAGAAATAGCAACACCCAAAGACATTATCTCAAGTGTAAATTTCATTTTTTTTTATATGAATGTACGCACATGGTAAAACTAGTCTATTAAAATGCAATAACTTCATTTGTTCTCATGTGTTTATTTAATTAATTATTAAACATAGTTATTTGTGAATACTTGTTGTTATATAATATTAAACTGTAGACGCATACTGAAAATAAAATCACAAGCACAACGGTAAAGTTGTTTTTTACTAAGATTGTAATAGTGTTTATTAAATTATTACAACTCTTATGAGGATAAAGTTGATAGTATAACACAATGTATCTGAAGACGATATATACATATACACATATGTTGTTGTTGTTGTTGTTGTGGTTATTGTTTCAATATCTTTATGAGTAGCATAATTTCAATGACGAATAGCTATTAATTTGTCATACAAACACCATAATTATTATTGGATTGCGGAAATTAAACCAATCGATTCTCTAGTTACTGATATAACTTATAACTTATAAATATTTTGAGCGACAATTTGAAACTAAATCTAGTATCATTTAAATGGGATTATTTTAATTGCATACTTTTTTTATTAACCCCAATTAATGTGTACGCAACGTTTCTTTTATTTAAATCGCTGAGTACGAAGCATCAAGCAATATTTTAATAAATTGACAGTTATCTTTAATGTATGTCATAAAATAAAATGAAATCAATCTTAATTAAAGCTGGAGTGGTTGGTATGTAATAAGTTATGTCAATGTTGTTGTAGTATTAGTATGCACAATAAATACTAACGCTCTGGCATATTGTGATGGTATGTGATTATATATATACCAAAAAGGATATATGATGATGTTGTTGCCATGATAATAATTAGGCTATAATTAGTTTATGAATTAAGCTAGCTAATTTATAATAAGATACAAACACATCCCAATCTCCAAATTATCAGTATCGTTTGCCTCTCAGCGCATAATTGACCAGTCGCCAGCTGTCAATCAAACTCACGAAATAATCAATCAGATTTCGTTTATTGCGGCCACATGGTCCGACAAACAAAGACTGTCGGAGTAATGGATAAAGCATTTTATGAAAACACAACTTAGTGGGCGGAGCGATCTCGCATTTGGCGACTGGTCAATTAATTAAAGGCCTAGTTTATCTGTTAATCCTCGCCCCATGTGGTGTCCCAGTCGGTACACTGATAGTAATACACGATGTATTGGCCCACAATTAAATCTCTTATAAAAACATGTCTCTCAGGTGACTGAAAAATGGCTGTGTAGGAAATCAATAATGAATTATTTTATTTCAGTAGAATACGGACATGTATTGTATGTATTATTTATGGTATTCATTATTTACATAATGTTCTATTATGGTTTTTTAACGCATATCATTATGTATGGTTGCTTAAGCACAGTGTATACTACCGATGTTTACTGTTGTTTGATGATGATGATGATGTTAAGTTGGTAATGGTGTTAATGCAATCTACATGGGAGCCAATAGCAAATAGAAAGCACCATAGGTTTATGAGAAACAAAATATTACTTAAACATAAACGTCAAGTAATTTACATCTGAACCATACGAAAAACAGGAAAATAAGCATTATTAACATTAGATATATTATTTCACGCTTTGAAAGTACTATTTTTTCAAGGGATTTAATATACACGGTAGCGGCCAAGTGTATTTATCTACGTCCGACTGCTGCCGATGTCAATCGCTGAAATCCCGAGTGTGACTTAATTTAATTTATTTAAGGAAAAACTTTAACTATTGTAAATTTGTATTCCGTCAAGGATCGATTTTGAGATCAATGTAAGTCCGATGAGATTTTAAAGGAGTTGGAGGCGTAGGGACAAATTCATTCGAGTGCGCGATCGTTTGAGAACAAATATTGTTGAAGCTTCCTCGGCATTACGGAAATCTGCAATCGGTACCGATTTTTCCTGGTACTTTTTTATTGATTCTGATAAGTTAGCGACTTGCACGGACATAAATATTAACTGACGAAACCTCTTCGCTACTTTCCAAAAATCTTACAATTCTTCGAAATGTTGCAAATATAGCTATATCCGCAATCTTGATCTCTAGTGTGCTGACTGAAGTATTGCATTTGACTGGAATGACTGTCGATTATGTGTTTTTAAGATTAAAACAGGCTTTCGAAGAACTTTGTGTTTGCTTGTTTTATGCTTTTTTTTTTAAAATCTATTGTCCGCCACGGACGCAACGCTTGACCAAATATTATTATTTTATTTCGTTTTGCATTGATAACGTGAACTAAATTAAAACGCCAAGTCTGCGAAACAGCGCCAGCGCTAATGTCATCAAACGTTATGGCACAATTGATGTATTTTGTTTTCGAAAAACTAACCATAATAAATTGACGAGAATGTATGTTTTAGTTTTAAATATATAAAATAAAGTTCGCACTATTAAAAAAGATTTCATATCATGTAGATTTTATCGTCTTTCTTCTGTGAATATGCTCTCGGAAACGCCGTCAAAAACAAAATGCGAAAATTAATTGTACGCACAAAACGGTAAATATTGGACGGTGACGGGATAATACGAATGATCACAGTCGACTAATACTACTACTACTCCTACAACTACTGCTGCTGCAGCTGCTGCTGCTGCTACTGCTACTACTTCTATACTACAACAACAACAACAAATACTACTACTACTGCTGTTGCTGCTGCTGCTACTACTAACACTACTTCTACTACTACTACAGTACTACTACTACTACTATTACTACTACTACTACTACTACTACTACTACTACTACTACTACTACTACTACTACTACTACTACTACTACTACTACAACTACTACTACTACTACTACTACTACTACTACTACTGCTACTACTACTCCTACTCCTACTACTACTTCTACTACTACTGCTGCTGCTGCTATTACTTCCACTATTTTTACTACTACTAATTCTACTACTACTACTACTAAAATTAGTACAACTTCTACTACTTCTACTACTACTACTACTACTACTACTACTACTACTACTACTACTACTACTACTATTACTACTACTACTACTACTACTACTACTACTACTACTACTACTACTACTACTACTACTACTACTACTACTACTACTACTACTACTACTTCTTCTACTACTACTACTACTACTTCTTCTACTACTACTACTACTGCTACTGCTGCTGCTGCTGCTGCTGCTGCTGCTGCTGCTGTACGCACAAAACGTTAAATATTGGACGGTGACGGGATAATACGAATGATCACAGTCGACTACTACTACTACTACTCCTACTACTTCTGCTGCTGCTGCTGCTGCTGCTGCTGCTACTACTACTACTACTACTACTACTACTACTACTACTACTACTACTACTACTACTACTACTACTACTACTACTACTACTACTATTACTATTATTACTACTACTACTACTACTGCTACTGCTAGAAGGTAAATTAAATTTAGTGTTTTCATTATATTTTCAGGCCTTTAAAAGTTTTATAAATTGTCTTTTTATATGTATATAAAGTGCTTTGATTGATCAACTAGACATACATATACACACACTTCAACAACTTAGACTTGGTGTTAACGCTATTCATTTATGGGATAACACACATGTATACAGTATTTATATAATAATTAAAATATACTTAAGTTTTTGTAGTAAGCGTTGTTTCCATTTGACATATATACAATCGTGTAAACGGTTCTCACGGATGCATACCCAAGAAGGCGCTGTGAATACATAAGATACTTTTTCAATTAAACACGTATTCGGATGACACTGATGGCTCCACATTCCACTTTATCTCAAAACTTTACTTTCCAAAAATGAACCAAATTACCCAGGAACAAAGTGAATATTGTGGTCAATATGTTTGTATTAAGTATCGTCCTTTGAGCTGCAATACTTTTTGAATTACGTGCGACACAAAACTCCTAAGGATGAAAGGAAGGACAGACGGTCGCACAATAGAAAAATCCATATGTTCAGCCCCCCCCTCTTTCATTGTTATTGCATACACAAACATAATTGTATACATGTTTGTGGTGAGATTTAAATGTACAACAAAAACATTTATATATATTTTCCGTATTCCTAAATAAAAACTGTATATTTTGTATAGCTCCAAAATAGTGTTAATCATGCTTATTTCCCCGGTACACCTGCACATTTAGACTACGACTAGGTTAACTTACATACCGCGCTCTAGAATACGATTTGTCTCTATCTGGGGCAGCTGAAGTATAACGCTTTTGTCGGCGGTCAGAATCTCCCGGACACAAATTCGAGGAGATAATATCGACTTTAGGCTCCCTTTTTATGGTAACGGGGTCAATACTGGCCCGTTAGCGTTCCTTCGGCGACACTTTCACCGGAAACAATGGTAACGAGACGGGCGCTAGAACTTGCCGGATATGTGGCTCACTGGGCCACGAAAGTCTGCCAATTTTCGTCGCTCTTGGGCACATATTCGGGGAGATAAGCGCGACATCAGGCTCCCATTATGGGATTACGCGGCCAATACCTTCGGCGTAAGCGTACCTTCGGCGACACCGGAAACGACGGCACCGAGACGGGCGCTCGAACTTGGCGGATGCGTGGCCCACCGGGCCACAAACGCCTGCCAAGTTTCGTCGTATTTTCAATAATGTTACATATAAAATAAATGACAATATACATTGTATGTGTACGCGAATTTAATAAATGTTATAGAACGTCGCATATAATTTGAATTTAAGAACGAGTAAATATATTACGTTTCATCATGCTATATGTATAAACAATTATACTATTTTGGGGTCATCAACATGTATTTCCGGCCTGTGCGTTAAATAAACGGCCAGCTCATCTATTTTCTATGTAGCATAGTTTAATTGTGAATTTAGGTGACGCTACAACAAAAAAATGCTAATCAGTCTCATATATCACTTTTTGTAAAATTTACCATTAGACATTCTTCAGTGGAATTTAGCAAACACACAATGCCGACATGTGTTGATCACTAAAATAGACCTAGGGATGTGAGCATTGGAAATGTCCTATTCAAACTGTGCTATGGCAGTATGACGGAATACCGTTAGTGCCATCGTGGTTACACTTTAAAATCCAGAGGGCGAGAATACGAGAACGCGATAGTTCGATGGCGACAATGCGACAATACGATGACGACCGTTCGATAATACGACGGCAACATTGCGATAGTACGATGGCAACAATGCGAGAAGGCGATAGTACGATGACGAATATGAGACAGTACGATGGCGACAGTGCGACAATACGATGGCGACAGTGAGATAGTGCGATGGCGACAATGCGACAATGCGATAATGCGATAATACGATGACGACAGTGCGAAAATAAGATGACGACAGTGCGACAATACGATTGCGACAGTGCGATAGTACGATGGCGACAATGCGAGAATGCGAGGACGCGATAATACGATGGCGACAATGCGAAAATACGATGACGACAGTGCGACAATACGATGGCGACAATGCGATAGAACGATGGCGACAATGCGATGATACGATGGCGACAGTACGATATGACTACTGTCACATTATCGCCATCGTACAATCGCACTGTCGCCATCGAAATGTTGCACTTTCGCATGTTCGTCATCGTACTATCGCGTTCTCGCATTCTCGCTATCGTTCTTACGCAGTGTCGCCATCGTATTGTCGCACTGTCGTCATCGTACTATCGCGTTCTCGCATTCTCGCCCTCTGGATTTTTGTGTGTAACTACAATGGCTGTAACGGTATTCCGTACAATGCGTAAAATCTGGTTTGGAATCACAATTTATATGTATAAAACAGATGTTGAAAACCCGACTTTGTTTTATAAATAGCAGTCTAAATATCCATTTCCAAGCTTTAAATAAACATATTAAAATAATAAGCAAATAACACTATAAAATCCTGATCGGGCTTACTAATTTGAGGCAAGAAAAACACATCGCGCTATAATAAATAACATATAAGACGCATCCGCCAAGTTCGAGCGCCCGACTTGGTGCCGTCGTTTCCGGTGAAAGTGTCGCACAGTCGTGTCAATAGTTACCGAGTTCAGATATGATACCACGAAACATGGCTTGACTTTATATATCAATCAGCGTAGAACCTGACCAGACTGCGCGGTTGGACAAGCTAGGATGGACCAACATTGGCCGCATATGACATAAGATCCATTTTCGCATGACGCGGGTCATCTGACCTTTATAATGCGTATATAGCTTTGAATTGAATTTGCACAAAGTATTGTGCATGGACTTATTGTTAATGTGTTGCACGCTTTCAATAGCCCTAATGAGGGCATATATGAGATCAATATTACTACGGTGTTCATTTTCTGTTGCAAAATGAAATGTAAGAAATATTGTTACACAATGTTGTGTACAGTATGACATCGTTGTCTGTCTGCGATGCATTTATACTGGTTCTTAGCTGGCATACTCACCAATTGGACTCAATCATCTGCTCGAACAAGAAATGATAAGTTCCACTATCATAAACCTGAAATTGTAACTTATTTAAAAAATATTCATGTTATTTATATTATTCAAATTATTATTCATATTCATATTATTATAATTATAATTATTTTTATTGTTGTTTTTCGCATTTAGAAACGTATTTGGCTTACGTAACTGAAAAATCCCATTGGAAAAAAATCTCATGGGAGAAAAAAAACCCATGGGATTTTTATTTTTTCAAACACAACTAAACGCATTAAAATATCGTGGGTTGTTCATCATTTCATAAAATATGATGTTTCCGGAAGTTTCATGAATAAATCTCTCAAAATAAGAAAAAATCCCATGGTTTTTTTTCTTCCATTTTAAAATGGGATTTTTTATTACTAAATATTTATATATATAATTCGCCTAAAACCAATATACAGTCCTTAAATAACGTTAAAATACTTGCAAACGCAAATAAAACACGTTTTTAAAATGTTCAAAATCCCATGGGATTTTTCTCCCATTTGCAAATTATGGGAGAAAAAAATCCTATGGGTAAAAAATCCCATGGGAAAATCGAAAATCCCATGGGAAAATGCAAAAATCCCATGGAAACCCAACTTTGCTTATAAATTTCATAGTCAAGAAACCGCATTTTTTGAGTGAAAATAGCCAATTGTTAATCCTAGATAAGACTTTTATGGCATACCATGTCTCAAATTAGCAAATCTTAAAGAAAGAGTGTACTTAAGTTTGCGAAATTTCGGTTCTCAAAGTTTTTCTGGTGGCCGTTCTTATCACTTACCAACAGTCATCATCGTGCTGGATGGGTAGGTTGTTTTATCCGATATTAGTTAGGCGTACTGTTAATCCGGAGTTGGGTAAAAGAATCGTGTAGAACACATCTGTGTGCATATTTGAGAGACAAATTTGTTTGTGTATTCGATATGTTTTATACTCGTTAATCATGTTAAGTTAAAGTGTTACTCTTATAAATATACCTTTAAAAAGTTATGCCAATAGGGTATGTGCGCCTTTAAGTCTATTCTATTTTTTTTTTATTGAAAAAAGGAGAGCTACGCTTCTGATTAAAGTCTGCATGTAAGCAAATCTGTACTTTTGGCGAACTTCAGCAATATTCTTAAAGGGTCCTTAAAACAAATCATACTAGATAAGTATGATAATAACTTGATTACCTGCAGTACATTCGAACCATCTCAACCTTGAGTAGGTTTATTTGCTTGCAGATATCAAGGGGAAAGAAAGAGCATGCCTCTACACGTCTTCTGAAGAGCGCAAAGTTTGATGTCAATGAGGCGTTTATCAATTGTACTGAAAGCCGTGTATATCAGGTTTGGATTGGTGAAACATTTTGTATTTCCACATTGTGTTAACTGCACATGATTGACACCAACTAGAGATACTTTTATTTTTTTACATCCGTTAAAAGGAATTAAACGAACAAATGACCCTGAAGAACTAGAGGCAATACCACTTGCCAATATATACTAGTTCACGCGCGTATGTCAACTCCGCAAATAAGCCGATACAAAATGTTGTTTATTAGTGTAGACATTTTAACATCACAAAATTTACCCTTTTTTTTTTATCTCTTTATCATGTGTCGTTAAACTTCTGCTCTTCGATTTATTCTGATCGTTTGGTCGGGTAGGTGGCTGATTGATTCGTTGGAAAAGTGGCTGATCGAATGGTTGGGTAGGTGGCTGATCGATTGGTTTGGTAGGTGGCTAATCGAGTGGTTTGGTAGGTGGCTGAGCGACTGGTTGGGTAGGTGGCTGATCGATTGGTTGGGTAGGTGGTTGATCGATTGGTTTGGTAAGTGGCTGATCGACTGGTTGGGTAGGTGGCTGATCGATTGGTTTGGTAGGTGGCTGAGCGACTGGTTGGGTAGGTGGCTGATCGATTGGTTGGGTAGGTGGTTGATCGATTGGTTGGGTAGGTGGCTGATCGATTGGTTGGGTAGATGGCTGATCGATTGGTTGGGTAGGTGACTGATCGACTGGTTGGGTAGTTGGCTGATCGATTGGTTCGGTTGGTGGCTGATCGATTGGTTGGGTAGATGGCTGATCGATTGGTTGGGTAGGTGGCTGATTGATTGGTTGGGTAGGTGGATGATTGACTGGTTGGGTAGGTGGCTGATCGATTTGATGGGTAGGTGGCTGATGGATTGGTTGGGTAGGTGGCTGATCGATTGGTTGGGTAGGTGGCTGATGGATTGGTTGGGTACGTAGCTGATGGATTTGTTGGGTAGGTGGCTGATGGATTGGTTGGGTAGGTGGCTGATCGATTGGTTGGGTAGGTGGCTGATCGATTGGTTGGGTAGGTGGCTGATCGATTGGTAGGGTAGATGGTTGATCGATTGGCTGGGTAGATGGCTGATCGATTGGTTGGGTAGGTGGCTGAAAGATTGGTTAGGTAGGTGGCTGATCGATTAGATGGGTAGGTGGTTGATCGATTGGTTGGTTAGCTTAGGTGGTTGATCGAACGTTTAGGTAGGTGGCTGATCGATTGGTAGGGTAGATGGTTGATCGATTGGCTGGGTAGATGGCTGATCGATTGGTTGGGTAGGTGGCTGAAAGATTGGTTAGGTAGGTGGCTGATCGATTAGATGGGTAGGTGGTTGATCGATTGGTTGGTTAGCTTAGGTGGTTGATCGAACGTTTAGGTAGGTGGCTGATCGATTGGTTGAGTAGGTGGCTGATCGATTGGTTAGGTAAGTGGCCAATTGATTGGATTGGTAGGTGGCTGATCGATTGGATGGGTAGGTGGCTGATCGATTGGTTGGGTAGGTGGCTGATCGGCTGGTTGGGTAGGTGGCTGAATGGCTGGTTGGGTTAGTGGCTAATCGATTGGTTGGATAGGTGGCTGATCAACTGGTTGGGTAGGTGGCTTATCAATTGGTTGGGTAAATGGCTGATCGACTGGTTGGGTAGGTTGCTGATCGATTGGTTGGGTAGGTGGCTGATCGTCTGGTTGGGTAAGTGGCTGATCAACTGGTTGGGTAGGTGGCTGATCGACTGGTTGAGTAGGTAGCTGATCGACTGGTTAGGTAGGTGGCTGATCGACTGGTTGTGTAGGTGTCTGATCGACTGGTTGGGTAGGTAGCTGATCGACTGGTTAGGTAGGTTGCTGTTTGCTTTTAAGCGGAGATTCTAGTTGTTCATTGTGTTCGAATCCAGCGTTGTGTACATGCCTTAATGAATTCAGTTGTGTCTGCTTTATTCAAAACATGTTGACGTGGTTGATTTTTGTAATAAACGTTTATATCCGATATTGATATAATTTTCTTTTCTGTAAAAACGTGAGTTTTGAAAAAATATGTTTTAATATATGCAAAATATTTCTTTGAATGTGTTTAAATATACTGTTGTTGTTGATGTTGTTGTTTAAAGTCAACACATCTGAATGAGCGGATGTTTACAAATGGGCACTGTATATTTTTATTTATTGATATTATTATAAATAATCTGAGAAAGCAAAATGATAAAGCTTTTAATTCGATGCATCAAGTACCGAGAATCGTTCAGTAAATATGTATTTATTTAAATAAATAAATATTTAAACAAAGATGATGCTAATGTTTAAGCATTACATGTGTTTGCAGTCTACGTACATAAAATGGTGGCCTACTATCTGAAGTACTCCTTATTGTATTACTTATTACACTCAATTTGACCTAACTGAATTATACTCACCGAATGGCATAGTTATCTAACCACGTGGTATCGCTTGACTTAAAAGTGAAGCTGACATCATACCGATGTACTCGAAAACAAAAGCTCCACCTTTGAGTTTTCCCTTGCCTTTAAACAAGATTATTCTGATATGCCATCAAACCTACTATTATACTTTGAGCTATGTTTCAAGGTCTGTAATCGTTGAATTCAATGCAGTCATGTTTTAAGTGTCGGATAGTTGGTCATGTAGAAATGGTTACGTCTTTATATATGACATGAATGTGCGTGAATGCGTGTTGCTGGAAGCATGTTTATCTCCTTTGACAAAGTAATTTGATTTCGCATTTATGCTTATTAATATAATTGTGTTAGTTTGAATGAATAATAATTGTTGGAGAAATGAAATAGCATTTTGCTTTGAAATCCCACTTTATCGTTTGAGATTATAATACTACTAAAATTTACTTGTGTGTGCGGGTAGAGCAGAATAACTGGGTTGGTGTTTTTGTATTAAAATAGTTCTGCTTAAGTAGTTCACGTGTTCGAAGAAGAGAATTGGTTGTACCTTTTTGGGACAGGCATGCCTCCGTAATGACGAGTGGGTCAGTGTACAATGTCATAGATGTTCTGTGCATAAACATTTCAATGTCTGAACTTTTTTTATTTTTATAACGCGAACACTAACAGTATGTTATGAAAACTCGTCGACCTATATGTGCTGGTTTAGAGTACAGTGTTTTCAATGCTTTGAAATTTAAGAGTAACAGATGGTTATCGACATTCTAAAAAATAACTAATAGTTAACTTTTACCAATATTTTCATTCACTTGGGCAACATAAAATTTTAACGCATGTGTTTTAAGCATGTTCATCACAATTGCATTTGAAATTTAAGTTTGATGAACTATTATGTCTGCTGATTAATATAGCCGATCATTAACGGATGTAGGAGGGACGCGCATCCGACGCGTGTCAACCTCCGCAAATATTTCCGCGCCAAACATACATGAGCAAATACAAAATGGTTTTATAAGATCAATATACTGCTTTGCTTTGTTCGATATTGACTCGGCATCTTCAAAAAGCCTTCTGTCAAAACCTTCCTTAACGTAATATTAACCACTCAGCCACATGTGCTTATACAGACGGTGCACTTTATGATGCCCAGTTATTGCATATGTCGAATGTTTAGGTCCTTGGCAATACAATAGTGGGATGAGCTGATACATCACTGAGATTTGTTTTTCATATCAGCTTTGGATTTCACAAAAGAGTATACAGCTGAAATCGATTGTGTATTTGTATGACAGGTTGAATGTCGTAATTTTTTGTAATTAGTATTTATGAATATTGTGTCACTAGGTAAACTTTCTGTAAACTAAATGTCAGGACGGGTTTGATTCCGCTCTATCTCGCTTGTGAATAATTTGGGATTATAATCTGGTAATTGTATTTCTACGGTAGGAATCTGCATTTTCTTCTTACGGAAGATATAAATTAGTAGCTTTTCAGATGGCTTTCCGAAGGTGCCGAGACAATGGCTTGATTGAGAACATTCCGCAAAGTTGCAGTTGGTGTTTTTTTAATTTACGATTCTCATTAGGCAGCGAAGTTTCCATGTGAATGCAAGACCCCGAAATTTCCCAATTATTGCTTTCTTTAACGTTTTGGGACGTTCGTAAACAACCGATTTAAGGTTAGGTCAGATGTAGTTGGCAGATGTAGAACGCGCCAAATGATTTAGTTCAATTCGCACAATTTGTTTTTCAACATTTAAAAATAATAATTTGTTCACAGGGATAAAATCATGTATATCTATGCAAGAACATACATATGTCGATTGTAACTACTTGATCAATTTTCAATGAAAGTATAGAACAGAACAGAACACATATTTTATCCACTTAAGCATTTTACAGGTTATCGTGATCACTATTATAAAACATTCATGCACTCAGGCGTGAACAAAAATTAGTAAAAAAGAAAATGCTTAAGTATGCGTGAGAGTGCTGTGTGTTAATATACACAATAAATATAAATATAAACCATAAATTAACAAACATCAGTGGAAACAGGCAAACTATAAGACCCGCGTGATGTAGTTAAAATCGTTAGTGGTCAGATCACAGCAACGTTGAATTCGTATCTCTGAACAAAGCTAATTGTTACTTCTAGATAAGTACCATACCAATGTGATTTTTTAATGATCCAGATAAACAACCCCTTCTCGGACCCGTCCCTGCTAGTTCTCGTATCGACATCATTATGATTATGATCTCACTAGTCAATATAAATGGGTTCAATAATTTGTCGCATACAATGTTGTTTCTTTCGAATAGTAATTGCTGGATAAAGGTTTGTTTCTTTGTCTTAAATATAATGATGGTTTACTTAACGCCACCAAAACTGCGATTTACTTAAAAATTGTTAAATAAACAGTATCGTGTGAAATGTAGCTGACTTTGGCTAATACAATGCATCAGCTTATCACTCATGTACCCAAGCAAGCGGGCATAGGCTTTTACTTTTACACGTGTTTTTCTGAGTAACAACATACTATCGTAAAATTACTGAAATCTTACTTCCTGTGGAGGTCCGGAGTTATAGTAATTATATTTTGAAAAGGGTCAATAAACAGACAAAATATCACATATTTCATTATATACTGTGTATACTTAATTATTTGTCATTTAACAAAAAGTATAATCTTCCATCGTGTATGTGAGGACACTTACGTAGTAATTTGCATCTTCAGCTATTATTGCTTTTGTAAGTGCTATGGCACTGTTAGATTTCTTACTTGTGTGTTCTGTTTACAGCTAAACAATATTTTATATTTTATTGTGAATATATGTATTTATTTAAGTCTTTTGTTAAAATTGTGTTAATTAATTGCATTGCTTAGTTCGAAAGTATTAAAAGAAATAGCATACATTTTGATGAAAACTCAAAATGCCATAAATTGCATAACTCATAAAAGATGTTCCAAATTTCCACTTAACTCCCCCAGTCTCACACATTCTTTGCTTACATGTTATTGTAAAGATACGGATACGGTCCTGAAAAAAATTATTCTCGAAAGAATGTTAAATGTTCAGCTATTGAATAGTGTGAATTTTGTGTGTATTTTTTTAACTTTTGATTAAATATGGTGTAGCTCTACTTAATGTAATGTTTTGGCTTCCTCTTAAAACATTTAAATAGTATTTCAGTATTTAAATCCTTTATGTGTGCTAGTTCTAATAGAATACTTATTCAGCTTAAGAATTACAAGCCAATCGTCCGAGAAACATTCAAAGAACATTACAATTGAACAATCACAATAGGCAGTTTAAATGCTATTAGTCATAACTATCAGTTATTTGACTAAAATATGTGTACGATAAACAAGATGCAAAGTTTGAGGTATGATATTGAATGTTAAAGTATTGGCCGCTTCTTAAATAAATGCATCACATGTGGTATTATTGCCAAACGGTACTAAGTAAATAATATAATTCAGTATAGAGGCGGCTAATAGAATGAAGGTATTGAACATTAAATTAGTGTTTCTCTAAATTAAAGGTTTTAATACAATATTTTTCCCGTATTTTATTCTTTTACTCTGATATTCATCAACGTAATAAACTGAACAATTGAACCATGTAGGTATGGAACTGTTTATGCACATATTTGGTGTGAATGTGATATTTTGAAGGCAAAGGAATGCGTGTGTTCATGTCTGTACAACTTTTAGTTTCGACATATTTTTATGTTCAATTTGTAGGACGACATATTTAAGTCAAGTTCTTCCCATATCGGTTACGCGGTTCTTGCGTAACCGTGTGTATTTTAAGCACTATTTACCACTAGTATATTAAGATCAATATACGAAGGAAATTCACGCAAGATTATGCAAAGACTATCATACGTGAAAGTGTTTTAAACTGTTTCCATGGCATAACACCAAACATTTGAATAGTAATTCAAAACGCGTTGCAGTATTCGGTCCAACTGTTCAGGACTGCGGCACTCTCGGTCAGGAGGTTTCCGGCAGCGTCAGCTATAGCGCTGGCCTTGGGCTGACTGGTCTTCGTGGGTGTGTGGAGAGTTATCTCTCAGTCACGAGGGGATGAGAGAAGAGAGAGAGAGAGAGAGAGAGAGAGGGAGAGAGAGAGAGAGAGCGAGGAGAAGAGAGAGAGAGCGAGAGCGAGAGAGAGAGAGAGAGAGAGAGAGAGAGCGAGCGAGAGAGAGAGAGGAGCGAGGAGAGAGAGAGAGAGCTAGAAGAGAGGAGAAAGAGAGAGCGAGCGAGAGCGATACGAGAGTAGAGGAGAAGAGCGAGACTCGCACGCACAGAGCGATGTATCTATCTGAATCCGATATGATAGCGCGACGGTCTCTATCGCTCTCTCTCTCTCTCTCTCTCTCTCTCTCTCTCTCTCTCTCTCTCTCTCTCTCTCTCTCTCTCTCTCTCTCTCTCTCTCTCCTCTCTCTCTCTCTATCTCTCTCTCTCTTTCTTCGCATTGACTTGTTCTTTAGCTATCAGCTTGATGTGGTGAGCAGTTTTTTTTCTAGGTCATGTTCCTGCCGATGTCTAAACCAGAAAATGTGTTTGTGTTTGCCTTGTTCATGCTGGTCTTGAACCGTAACTGCGCCAGTTTAAAGTCCATCTGGAGTTCAGAGTATGCAAGGTTGCTGTTTTGGACGGTTTGTGTGGGTTCAATGTGTTTGCTTGAGTGAGATGGCTTCGAGCGAACTCAGGACGTATGAGACCTATATCGTTGGTCTCGTCTATTCCAAGCCTTCTTTCAGACCCTAACCAGTCTTGGTAAGCATCTGGTCCAATTTTGGCGTGGCATGAACATGAGGATGTCTTTCTTCGGCAACTTTGCTATGATGCGCTCTAACACTTTACAAACTCTTTCGATCTCCTCGTCTTCGTTGTATGACGGTGCATGGACGTTAATGCTGGTTATGTTGCGAGGTCTCGCAGATAATTTTTATACGGATGAAGATGAGTCTGCTGGAGATCGCGGTTCAACTGAGAACGCTGTTGACTACCTCTGTCCTAACAATGAAAGAAATAACTTGCGCCCTGTGTCCGTTAATGTTTCTACGATGCCTTTAGCGTGTCAGCTCGTGGGTCAGATTGTGGATATTTATGCACGCATGGAATGTTAGTACGTGCCATGTTTCTATGGTTGTACCCTGTGTATCTATCTTCATTGATGGGTTAGCTCCATTAGCAAACGTGTCTAAACCATCCAGTAAAGACTGGCAGTGAAGTGCACGGTCGCTTTTAATCCGGGCCCCGACCTATCCGGCTTGATTTTCTGTAGTTTTAGTCTCTTAATTTCTCTCCAAGCAGTTGGTCAAACAGAACGTAACAGCACCCTCACTACGTATCACCAACCAAACAGAAGCGGTTGCTACGGTGCGGTTGGGTTAAGATCTCGGAACCAGAAGTGAGATTAATCCGTCAGGTGAGAACCAGTTGTTCCCGTCAACTCGAGGGAGCTGCTGCCAATCTCAACGCTGAGGGCTATACAACCCCCAATCGAATATTCTTATTAATATATATTAAACATGAACCCTACCGTACAATATCGTATTACGTTTATATCGTGTATGATTCAATATAATTAAAGTAAACATACTTGTGGCATGAGTTTATAATGATAACTTTCATGATGTTGTCTTATGCGCAGTTGAGCAAACCTGTGCTGGCTCTGTGTATGGAAGCCGTATGGTTAAGCCGTACAATATGGTACCGTCGGAGACAGACACTGAATTGGAATGTAACTACATGTATATAACAATACGACTTTAACTTCGACACAACATAGCTTGTCAATAGATCGGTTGATAAAGGTTTTTAAATCATGATCTAGATTTTAATCATATAATGAAACAATTGAATACGCTTTGAAAAAATACATTTTGCAGATATGGAACTTGATATAACCTGATATGGTTGCAATTAATCGTACCGGTTATTGGTTAAAGCCAAGGTTGCACGGCTGACGATTGCATCAAGTGTTAACTAAGGGTTTACGACCAAAATGCTATTGAATCTTAGCTGACGATGTTCATTCATATCAATAGCAGACTTTAAACCTGACTTGAAATGTTAATCGGACTCAAGTTGAGTAACATGATTGTGTTATCATTATTTAAATACTCTATACCGATATAACACTGTAGGCTATAGGTCATGTTCTTCTCCGTGTCACATTGTAATGTACTAACTGCCAACATACTATCGAGTCAGCATTCTCGTATCCATAACTTGTTTACGAAAAGCAAAACACAACGGTGTCAGTAACTACACTGAAAATGATCTGACATAAGTTGTACTCAGATTGCCTCGACAAAACAATAGTTTTTACCACAAAAAAGGAGTTATTTGATAGTTGGTAAAATAAAACGTACGACTAACGACGGACAAATAACGATCATAAACAATAACCGTTCTAAAGCGGTTGATGAATATTAAGTAAATCGATGTAAACACATAAATAAGAACGTGGTCGCTTAATAATTATCCCCACGCGTTTTGAAAAGCGTGGGGATATTGTGGTTATCTCCGCCGTCTGTCCGTCCGTCCGTCTGTCCGTTTGTCCGACCTGGCCACTATCTTCTCCTACACTATAAACACCAGAACCTTGAACCTTACACATATGGTAGCTATGAGCATATGTGCGACCCTGCACTATTTGGAATTGTGATTTGACCCCTGGGTCAAAAGTTATCGGGGTTGGGTAGAGGCCGGGTCAGAGATTTTCACTCAATTTGTTATGTTATTTTACATCAACTTCTTCATTTCTACACCGATTTACTTCAAATTGATACTGAACATCTCTTATGACAATAAGTCAATCACAACTATGCATCGCCCTATTACCAACCCTGGGGCGCCCCCTGGGCCAAACATGCGGCGTGCGGATACGCGTCGGCCTCTACTGCGCCATTTTTAGTTCAAATTGTGTCCTAAAATGCGTGCACATGGTATAAGATAGTGATTGCACATGGCGAGCAAGGTTCATTTATGATAACAACTAAATAGATAGTGAGACCCCAACAAGTTATGCTCATCTGTAACTATAATTTAATCTAGGTAGCGCAAAGCTTGAATGAAGATTGAATGTTCGGTCACTGCAGGTATGTGATAATTTAACAAGCATCTATTCAGAACATAATCGTTTGTTCTACTTAGTCAAATTTAAATAGTATTCAAATGATTTCATTAATGTTATATATATATATATGTATAAAATGCCTAAATTTTTTTCAGAGCACGCACTGATTCGAATTTTTTTTAAAATTAAGACAGAAACGATATGTTTTAGTTAAAAAACGCTATGTTTAAAGATAACAACTTTCTTGAACATTTATTTGCATTGGTATATATTGATATGTTTTAATACTCCTATATTAATATCATTGTTTTGAAAGTTAGAAAACGCCTTTGTTATAAACCTTTGACTAAATAACAGTCATAATGTGTATATGTCTAAATAAAGTACTAGAAAGTGTTGTTAATAAATGCAATTAAAATCATAATTTATATCAGGCTTTCATTTAGGTATAGTTGTATTACAGCTTTGTTGTGTTAAATTAAATTGTGTATAAAATATTTAAGAAAAAATAATGGCCCTTAGTTGCTGACACACACACACAACAATGCAGACATGACGTTTATGTTTGCTGTTTTGTTGCAACAAACAAATTGGTAAAAGATGATCTCTTACAATGAACAAGTATATCAAAGGAAGCCGTCTTGTTATTAGTAGATTTAAAGGGACTGTCAACCACGAATGACGAAAAAGTCGTGATATTTTAATCAATATAAACAAATAATTGTAAAAAAATACGGTATTTTACAGCTTTTCTTTTCTTCGTCGTCGTGGTTGACAGTCCCTTTAAAACTCAATAAAATATTGCATTATTTCATCGTCAGATTAACAAACTGAGCATGCCTACAAATGTACAAAATCAAGATATCTCTCGGGAGGAAGAAACCACAGCTGGTAATTCCAAAAATGTAAACCATTGTTCAACCGGTAAGTGATATAATGATGCTCATAATGCGTTTAGCAATTATTTTTTTTAAATTAAACGTGTTTTAATACAAAATTCATCTACTTGGTGCCAATTGCTAGAAGAGAAAATCGCGGAATGTAGCTTATGGTTTCTGCATTAGTTTTGCAAATATAAGATACAATGCGTGTGTTCCATTTAAATTAATAAATAGTATTCTGCATGCAAGCGATGATGAAAACCGTAACAATAATTTTGAAAAAAAATTCAAGTAGATATAAAATACGAGATACATTTGGTTCCATGACATTCTTTTAAAGAAATCGAAATAGCTATATATTAGTATTAACCAAACAATAGTTGTAGAACATGACGAGTTCATTGATGAATTAAAAAAACCATTTCCATTTGTTAATATACACCACGTTACGTCCGTTATTTTAAGTTTTGACCCAAGTGGTGTTTTTGTTTACATTATGTAGTGGTCCTTTATGGAATGTCACAAATCAAATATGACAGCTTTTAGCCTTGTGGTTTCATATGAGACTGTGTTATTTATGAATTATGGTGTCGAGATAATATGTATAACAATGTGAACAATTGTTTTAGAAAACCTTATTTCTTGTCTTATACTAAATGTAAGGGTTGTGTGATGATATATAATATGATTAATAAAAAAACCAATGTGGCCCACGGTCGTTTTCAGTTTTGCCTGCATATTTAGCCTTCAATACGTTTTCGAACATCTAAGTTTTCGAACATCTAAGTTTTCGGAAACCCTCTTTTTTAGCAAAAATAATTATTTTTCGGACATATGGGTTTTCGTCCATAGTTAATGTCTCTTAATTTTTCGGACATTATATTTTTCAGCGCTATTCAACAGACTTCGGCCTTGTTTTCGCTTTAACTTGTGACACCTCGATCATGTTTTTTTAAAAACGGATTAGGGTCATAAAACCTGGCAAATGCATGCCTGAGTGCAATGGACCATTACATACGCGTAATTGGATAAAACAAACATACTACCGATAGGCAACAATAGATTCACCCAACAACATTTCAAACAGTTTCGTCCTATTAAGACGGCAGAATGTTTTATGTTTTTACCTTTTTGTTCTATATCATTTCATGCAAGAGTTAGCAAAGCTGTGAATTTGTATTTATTTTTTAAGCAGAAAAAGAAGAGTTAATCACAATAAATTAAGTGTACATTGATTTATTGCATTAAGTTCAATATAATAATAATTTTCGGACGCCTTAATTTGTGTCTCTAAATTTTCGACACCTGTAATTTTTTAATATTTTTCGTATCTGAGTTTTCGGAACGAAAATAATTATTTTTGAGTACGAAAACTCAGAGTAATTACGGTAAGCCTATAAATTTCGAACATTCATGTGTTTTATATATCAAATATGAAACCTTTCGCCCTTTCAATTTTTCTTTAAGTATCTTATTTGATATTGTGAGTAATTGTGTACACATTGGGTAAAACTGACCTGTATAATTTACCACGTAAGATTGTTGGGCAATGTGATAACAGACTGAAAACGGTATCTTCAATATCCAACGTGAAATGAGACTATGGCTTTTACTTTTGATCTCAAAGATAACTGCATTAACGTTTTACACACTTCTATCATTCTTGACTAAATCAAGATGACATTTTGTAAAATGGCAGACTAGTATCCCGGGGATCGTGTGTTCGAATCCCATATTGGCCGTAATTAAGTAACCAGCATATAAATACGCCGCGATTATTTACTCGCTGAGTTGAATCGCAAACGTTTGCTAAGCATCTCGCGACTAAGTATACAAATATCAAGTGGCAACGTTACGTTAGGTACAAAATGCTGGTGTTTTGAAACTAACTGTACAGATCCAAAATGTGAAGTTCAAACTTCTAAAGGGTTTATAAGTATAAACTGTTTTAATGAAATCTTAAAAATTCGGACGGACGCAAAGAAGACACAAAATGCTAAAGCACAACGGGATCTCTTTGTTTCCATGTGAGTAAAAGCTCATATCCTATTTTAGGTGCGACAAATGAGCCTGTCTCTCCGTCAACTTCTAAAAATCACCCACCAGACATAGAAAAAGGTAAGTAAGAATTTCATTTTAATACTGCTTTAAAACGGTAAATTCATCAATTAATCGGGGGATGTTTTTCAACATAGATGTCTCATACGGGGGTTTACTTAGATTTCGTTCGATAAAAATATGCAATACGTACATGACTTCCAATTGAGTGACTTTAGATTATTTTCATTTATTTCATTTAAAAATGATTTTATTGACTGTTTGATGTCCTCAGAATGACATACTCATTTAGAGTAATTTTGAGTGGTGCAATTAACGTATTTGAGAACAGAAGGAGTAATGTTTTCGAAAGCCTCACTACTGTCTAGTCTTAATTTGTGTATGGTATGGTAAATTATAGAAGATGTTTAACAATTTTTCTGGTAAAAAATGGAAATAAGATAATACAAATTATATCAAGTTGATATATATCTTCATCATAATGTTCAAATAGTATTGCACATTTCTGACAAATAAAAGAGCTAAGTATTGTCTAGGAATTATTAAATTCATACAAATATTGGAAATGGAAACCTTAAAGTAATTAATTTACAATTTAAATAATAAAACAGCGTAGAAATTGAAATCATAATTATGGTGTTATAACTGTAATATCCAAAGTCAAATTGTTGGTAATAATGGACCAATAGGCGAAAATGATAAGTTATATTTGTATGCCCCCGGATCGATAGATTGGGGGTATATTGTTTTTGGCCTGTCTGTCCGTCATTCTGTCATTCTGTCATCAAAACTTTAACCTTACATTAAAGTTTTGCAATAACTTTTGAAATATTGAACATAGCAACTTGATATTTGGCATGCATGTGTATCTCATGAAGCTGCACATTTTGAGTGGTAAAAGGTTAAGGTCAAGGTCATCCTTCAAGATCAAAGGTAAAAAAAACAAACAACAAATTTTTTTAACCTTACATTAAAGTTTTGCAATAACTTTTTAAATATTAAACATAGCAACTTGATATTTGGCATGCATGTGTATCTCATGGAGCTGCACGTTTCGAATGGTGAAAGGTCAAGGTCAAGGTTATTCTTCAAGGTCAAAGGTCAAATTTATGGCTTCAAAGCGGCACAATAGGGGGCATTGTGTTTCTGACAAACACATCTCTTGTTTTAATATGCAGTGTGTTAACTCGTCCATTAGCTTTGCAAAATAATTCAGAGATGTGTTCAAAATAAATGTGTAGCGATAATCATAAGCACGGGACGGTTATTACTTTGTCTTTTTTTTCTAAACCAGTTCATTTGTCATTATTCTTATTCTGAATACTAATTTGTTTATGTATTTATCGCGTTTAGATACGGATAAAGATAATGTCATGATAAAATACAAACGTTTTAAAAACAATCATACGTTTTAAAGGCTGACTTTGTCTTATATTGTTAATGCTATACAAAGTCGACCTTTTAATCATATAACCGCACATTAGTATCGTACAATAGACCAATACTATCGAGACATTGCCAAATGACCAAGGTGAAAATCCCACTAGTGACATATGGTGCAAAGTTTAATCACTGTATGTGCTTGTAATTTAACTAGGCCAGTCATCTTTTTGTGATAAAACAAAAATCTTGACACAACATCAACACATATAGTTCAATAAATGATACATTAAAGCTCATATGATTTTTCAGGTGCGATAAATGATCCTGTCGCTCCGTCAACTTCTAAAAATCACCCACCAGACATAGAACAAGGTAAGTTAGAATTTCATTTTAATACTGCTTTAAAACGGTAAATTCATCAACTAATCGGGGGATGTTTTTCAACATAGATGTCTCATACGGGGGTTTACATAGATTTCGTTCGATAATAATATGCAATACGTACATGACTTCTAATTGACTGACTTTAGATTATTATCATTTATAGAACAGAAGAGAACAGAAGTAGTAATAATTTCGAAAGCCTCACTACTGTCTAGTACTAATTTGTGTATGGTATGGTAAATTATAGAAGATGTTTAACTATTTTTCTGATAAAAATTGGAAATAAGATAATACAAAGTATATCAAGTTGATACATATATTCATCATAATGATCAAATAGTATTGCACATTTCTGACAAATAAAAGAGCTAAGTATAGCTGGAAAGTAAAAAAAACCCACAAATATCCCGAAATGGAGAGCTTCTGTTGATTAATATTGTTAATTAAGTAAGGTTTACAAAAAGAGGTTTTGTTGATAAAGATTTATTCTTGTTTGTGTGCCTGCTGCGTACATGTGTGGTATGTTTAGTTTTTTGGTGTTAATTTGCATTGTTTTGCGATTTGTTCATTGCCATAAATAAATTTTCATCTGCATGTTTACGGTTTCTGCTTTTGAGGATCATCTGTCTTTATACTGTAAATAATTGAAATGTAGATCTAATAATGTTATTTAATAAACCTAAAATTAATGCATACGTTTCAATAAGAATGATACGTATAATATTTTGTTTAGCGTAACTTGATCTAAATATATTTGACCGGTATAAAATAATATTCATATATTATATTATGTTCTGAAAATGTAAAAAAAACGTGTGTTATAGTTGCCTGAAATACATTTATCAAGTGACCACACTGTTGTTTTAAAGTGATTTTTACTGACTTAACTATGTGTAGCATATAATCGCATTATCTACGCAACATATATTGATAGAGAGGCATTTAATCTCACTTGTCATGGTATTCAAACAATCGACGATTTCAATAATCCTCATTTATAGCTAGAAAGCGAAAAGTCATACATGTCGGGCAATAGTACAAACTTAAATATTTCCTAAGTACGCTGGTTTACCATTATGTACAATACTTATGCCAGAAACTGCTTCATGTCCATCTTGCATCAAGAATGGGTTGGACTGTTATATGGCTGGATGGTACTCGGACTAATTGCAATAATTCAACTCTCAGCTTTATAACCTAAAGGGTTGCTGAGAGTTGCCATGCGCCGTCTATTGTCCAAAGGTGCAAAACTTCATCACCACTGCAAAGACTTAGGAACACTGATACTGCACAAACTTATCAACGTTTACCTGTCTAAAGCACAAACTTGTGCAAATGGTACCATTAAATCAAGAAATAATTGCTTTTCATTTACGTTGTTATTCTTTCGTACGCTCTATCGACCATATTGGGAACTGTTGTTATGTTGCCGACAAAACGTGTCGCTATCGGTTAGGTCGCATTACATCAATATTTTCCACATTGTGATATTTGATGTAACCGTTAAGTCGATAACAATGTTTTGAGTCGTCGAATATTTACACTGTTTGAAATTTCAAAATGAACGTGACAGCGAGAATAGTGTGTTTAAATATCGTTGTGTGTTTTAGGTTGCATGCAATGGATACCGTCCGTAAGCTGCCATTCAGGTAAACCTAATTTGTTTATGAAGTTTATTCATGGCCTTCGTTAATTGGTAGCGAACGAAGTCTGTTTAGTGATGCACACGAAATCTGTGCGCAGTTTTGCTTTTGAGTTTAATAAGAGGTGCATATGGGCTCCCAGAGCCGACATAGCAAAAATCATCAAAGGCGCTGGGAGTTCTTTTATATGGACTAGTACTCGGACCAGTGATACTCAGGTTTAGAATACGTTACTCTAAACAATAAAATAGTCCAGTAAATTAAACACAAATATTGATTAAACCCGAGCAACTTGTTTGGACCGGCAGATGCACAATTTTAAAACGCTGAGACCACTAGGCCAACCATACTCATACAATTAGTGATGTATTTTACACTTTATATAAGCAATCCTCGTAGTGTCACAAAATATAACGACGGCAACGGAATTCTCGAAATTATCCAATCGTTTCACGTTGCAACGCTCTATAATTTTCCGGTTTTTAACTCGTCAAGAGATAATTCGTCAACGAAAAATGCGAATCTGAAACAATTTATTTTTTAATCAATTTACCAAAACGTGAAAGGTCACTTTAAAGGACGAAAACACGCAAAACACACAAAGTATAGATAAGTTTATAATACACATCAACGGTTGGGTACACTAATCAATGTTCCTTAGTCTAGGAATTATTAAATTCATACAAATATTGGAAATGGAAACCTAAAAGTAATTAATTTATAATTTAAATAATAAAACAGAGTAGAAATTGAAATCAGAGTTATGGTGTTATAACTGCAATAGCCACAGTCAAATTGTTGGTAATAATGGACCACTAGGCGAAAATTATAAGTTATATTTTTTTAATATGCAGTGTGTTAACTAGTCCATTAGCTTTGCAAAATAATTCAAAGATGTGTTCAAAATAAATGTGTAGCGATAATCATAAGCACGGGTCGGTTATAATTTTGTCTTTTTTCTAAACCAGTTCATTTGTCATTATTCTTATTCTGAGTACTAATTTGTTTATATATTTATCACGTTTTGATACGGATAAAGATAATGTCGTGATAAAATACAAACGTTTTACAAACAATCATAAGTTTTAAAGGCTGACTATGTCTTATATTGTTAATGCTACACAAAGTCGACCTTTTAATCTTATAACCGCACATTATTATCGTACAATAGGCCAATATTATCGAGACATTGCCAAATGACCAAGGTGGAAATCCCCCTAGTGACATATGGTGCAAAGTGTAATCACTGTATGTGCTTGTAGTTTAATTACGCTAGTCATCTTTTTGTGATGAAACACAAATCTTGACACAACATCAACACATATATTTCAATAAATGATACATGAAAGTTTCTTTTGAACATAAATTGACTTACTTCTATAAAATAATTATTGTGGAACGACATTCAGAAAAAAATAAGTGTAATTAGAACCATAGCGCATTATCTTGTTACATATTCGTCGAATAATTGATTAAATATACTTGTAAGGAATGATAAATCCTTTATTCTCTGGTCAAGACATGGAATATTAACATTAATTAATATATTGCAACAATATGTCGCGAAAAAGACAAATCACAGTCAACGTTTTCATTCACGTCCACATGAGACACATGTATATCCACCCCTCCTGTAAAATAACGTATGTCATAATGAAAGTGTAAGCGTCTTTTATGTTTAAATGTGCATGTTATCAGCATTTTCTTAAAAAATTGTTCGAAATATTATTTATTAACACATATTTCATTTTAATAAATTTACTGTGAAGGGAATGATACAATTATCTGCACAACAACAAACACGCGAAAGTTAACGCTAGTATAAAAAATTATTTTGGTGTTAATTCATTGAAATAAGCGCCATCGTATATTAAACATATTCAAATTAAATAAAAGCATGAAAAACTTAATTTATTCATTTAATGGTTATATTGTTAAGATGAAGCAGTTTTACGATTACATTAAATGAGCGACATTCCGTATATATATTTTGCATTTAAAGAATTGCGACATGAACAAGGTCTCAGTTTACAGTACTTAAAAAGCACATTTTGCTTCTCATCGCATCCAATAAAATCATCAAAAAAACTGTAAATATATAAAACAGCTACTAAGGGAAAAATATCATTAAAAGAAAATATGTTAGATATAAGTTTTTGTATCGATTTATATCGTCCCGAACTTCTCAAGCGACAAAGTAAATTGAATCGTACAGCATCATTTATTAAGTTAAAATTGTACTGTTATGGTTTTATAATAAGTGTTGTATGCGTAGTGACCAAACGTTTTTCACTTTGAGAATACATTGTTTGAAGACAGACTGTACTAAAAAAAAATAGAAAGGTATCTTGTTTAACCAAGTATGAGGATAATAATGTAAGTATATGCTTTAAGAAATAGCATTATAATCAAAAATACTACGAAACAGGTTATCGTTCTAATTGCTCGCATGCATCTGTAAGTTTTCTAACGCAACCCTTTTTAAAAATGAATTTCTCCGTTATGAGTTAAGAGTATGATTTAAATGTACAACTTATCATTTGACTTCTAATTTGTGGAAACCATTCTTCGTTGACGATCGGACTCTATAGCACAAGGGGTAGGTATGGTTTTATCTTTTTGGACGGGAAAATGGCGAAACGTGATATATTTTTAGTTTTATTTCAATTTCATTATTGTATGTGGTTTCTTACACCAGAAAATCATACACTTAATTGAAAACAACAATATGGCTCGTATGAATATTCAGGAGCGCAACCGCGCAATAGGTATGTGGCAGGCTACCTACCCCCACTGCTAAAGCGCCCGATCGTAGACTTTTCTAACGCAACATTTCTCAACCTTGAAAGTCTCAATAAGGAGTAAAACATTCGACTTTAAATTGTAGATGTTATTATGTGTTAACATAATGTGCAAGTTCACGATGAAAGCATCCATCTTTAACTATTGAGCGTTTTAGCAAGTGGGAAATGCAGCCTAATAATAAAATTATTAGAACCCACAAAGAACAATGACATTGAAGAACTATTGACCGTTTCACCATTTCCACTTGCAAAACGACGAAACCATACCTTCCCCAAGTGATAAAGCGTTCGCCTGAAACACCAGATGCTGTATTTTTACAAACATTTTATATAGGTAACACGAACACGGAAAGTAAAAAGTTGAAATGCTGTTTGACGTGTCAAAAGAAGGTCCCCGTTTATAAAACAAAATGCTTAGATGGAGACTGTTCTAATCACAAACAGCCAGGAGATCTTTCAGTCGAGCTTGTACCGGGGGACCACATAGAGTACCCAGCAAAAGGATGCAAAGGGCTTTTCATTAACCATCACGCAATCGTACAAAATTATATAGATAATCAAGACGGCACTGGAGAAATCGACGTAATACATGTCCAGGGAAAGATCAAGAACAAAGTGACCACTGGCAGGAACTCGAAAGACAATACGGAGAAAAGTGTACCAAATAATGTGCAGTATCCATTGAACTCGAAAGAAAAAACGGAAAATAAAGAACGTCTAATAGTTGAAAAGGGCCAAAGTCATGAAAAAAAACTTCATAAAGTTAGTAAGGTAAAGTATAAGAAACCACTGCGCGATCAATGTGAAACGCTTAAACAAGCAGAGTTTTATATAAATAATAATCCGAAACGTGGGTCATATAATATTTTCGTCCGAAATTGTGAGCATTTCACATCTCTGTGTGTGAACGGCGTTAATGATTTGAGAAATGATGAACATCTTACACATACTACATCACTTCAGTCGGTTCGATGTGTAATTATATTTTTCCATGTGTTTTTCCTGTCAATCACGGCTGCAATTTATTTGGTAAACGTGCTGATTTTAATAGGTTTTGTCGGTGAAGATGAAAGCTTGAAACGAGCATTTTGTTTCTTTAAATTCTGTTATAAAGGTAAAAATAATGGTTTTGCGAATACCGTGTGTGATTGGTGGGCTTTAGGGATTTATAATGTGGTTTTCTTGGTGGCGGGGTGTGGACTTACTTTGTACAGGCGTCGCAAAATACCCAGAACGATCTGCAGTCAATGCATTTTTTGTTCGTGCATCGCTATGTTTTCCAAAATGATATGCATTTCTGGCATGGAGGCCAAAAATGTTATTTTAGAACGCTCATGGTTACACTTATACTTTGCCTTTGGACCAGTGTACTTTTACCCAGCATTATGTATACTAGTACTTGTAGAATCACTTCTTGTGTACTTCGTTGTATCGCACTATGTTGGCAAAATACTGGTTTATCTATTAAGTCACGTTTACAGTTGTTCATATCGTGATAAGGTTCGCAGTTGTTCATTTCGCGGATGTCTGCAAAGGTGTTTCAAGAAAGATAAAGTATGTATCGACGAAGACTGGCATGAATATTCTTTCAGGCAGTTTAATATTTAGCATAAAAACAACATTCAGTAAATGGTATTTGTTAACATCTATCGAAACCGTGAACTAGAATAACTCTATTTGTATCTTTATTTTTTTTAATTATTTATGTATTATTAATGTCGGTTGTTGACTAGTATAATTTGGTCCATTGGTAAATGTACTCTCGAAGAGCGTCAAATTAAAAAAAATAGATTATCAGTGTATATGGTTGACAGATTCGTACAGCAGCACTACTGAGCATTGACTATTTTTGTAATTTTATAAATGTAATGAAGTTGATAGCTCTTCATATCTACCAGTTTTAACGATCGTACTCGTTCGGCATGATGGCTTTTTTTAGAAACGCAGATACATTTCCGAACATGGTACAATCTATTTCTTTTTTGAGTGTGAACTTGCTAGCGACGCGCGCTGGTGAATGCGTGCAAGAGTACGTGTGCGTGCGTGCGTGCGTGTGTGCGTGCGTGTGTGTGCGTGTGTGTGCGTGTGTGTGCGTACGTGCGTGCTCGCGTGCGTGTGTGTGTGTTTGCCTTTTGGCTTGTGATTAACGTTTGTTTACACTTTGTTACTTTGTAATCATTGCAGGGTCAATTTTGAGTTTCGACATTCCATACCTTTGCATTCACCTTTCCAATGTGGTTTAATCAGATTTATTTAAAATGAATTTTTGGTGAAAGGTTTTGTAAAGAGTTTAATTTTGTGGTAATATCGAGTATGCGCACGAAATGGCGGTGTTTCAAATTATAAACACAGTTACTGAAAGTTTTTCAAAGCTGGGCGCTGACTAATATCCCCCCCCCCCACACACACACATAAACACACCGAAATATATGGTTTTCAGGGGAAGTACATTATCTTAAAGATAAAAATGAGTTTGTGAACATGCATGGCCTTTTAAATAGAATTGTGAAATGTCCTCTTCATGTTTAAGCATTGGTATTGCACATTATACAATTAAATTGTCTATGAAGAAAGTATTATTTATTCATAGGCATTAAGTTACAGAAGGTATGTGTAACTTCACAACGATTGATCTTTTAGTACGTTTGGTTCACGAAACATAACCCGTCATGGGGAATGATACTTAATTCATGATTTGTACAATCAAATGTATGGTCTATCTTTTAACATCGAAGCTTTGATAAGTACGCAATACATCATTTTGCATTGTAACAAATAATATCGATTGATATAAAAAAAATTACATGCATTAAATTAATTAACAGCAGATATAAATTTCTTATCATTAAACATTGAAATTTGACCTTGACCTTTTATAGATGAGCATTTAAAGGATTAAATGCAGCACATCATTTGCTTATAGGGAACAGTAAACGTAAGTAATACCAAAATCTGAACACGCATACAAACGATTCAGAACAAACACAAACAATAGTAAATGAAATTTGACTATAAATTGTGACCTCGACTTTTCACGAATAGCATTGTAGTTGTGCACTCGGACGCACTGCAATGATGTTGCGACTAAAATATTCTCACCTTCGGTCGGGCGATAGCATCAAAGTGAAAACGATGTGTAATTTACAAACATGGAGGTATGTTTTTCAATGTAACAATAATCATTTTGATTTTTTACAACACAAAACTAAGTTAAACGTAAAAGAATAGTCAGTTTGGATAGTGTGTTTTTTATTTTAAGACTTTGCGAATGGGATTTTTCGACTATGGTCAGTTTCTTAGACAACACGCAAAAACTCACGTTTTATTTAAACATCACGCTGCTTTGGATAGTGTATTAATATTTATATTTTATAGTGATCAAATGTAATTCAAAGTTTCAGTGGAAGTTTAAATGGTACATATGGAACAATCTGTGCATAAAGTTAATTTCAATAAATTGAAAACGTTTTATTAATTATATATGGATTGATCTTTGCAGCTAGCACATAAGATATTTAAATTTGTATAATATATTTCAAACCTTATTGAGCCTGTTATTCCAATTATGCTTAAACTGTTTGCAACTATATGCCAATATTGTGTCTGCTCTGTGTTTGTATGTCTGCACATTTATAATAAACAGTTTCCTAAAATAAATGTTGAAATATTACTGTGTACATATGTATCAAGCATTTATAATAAAAATTATATTATGTGAAGAAAATAGTATCATGCAAGTGTGTTCCCTTGTCCATTATGCTGATGTGGTGTCAAATAAAGTATATAATTTATTAAATGTATTTTCGGATTAAAAACATCAGCTCTTTTATTCGAATGGCTTCAGAGTAAAAAAACAACAGAATTGCATTAACTTTAACTCTGATAATATGGCTGTGATTAATAACGATAATTGCAAGATAGTGAACCGACGATACAAAATGGGAGATAGCGTACAAAGATTCGATAGTAGTAACCAAAAGATTGAAAGCACGATTTCATGATGCAAGGTGGCGAGATCATGATAAGAAAGAGCGAATTTAAGATGCGATATTGCGAATATCTCGCATCATATTTTCCAACGAATGAAAATTCAAGAGCGAGAACGCGAACGCAAGAGATTTCGATGCGAGATCGATGTATTAATATTGCAATTTTACATCGTGTTATCGAGTTCTCGCATCATGACTTCGTTCGTTCGTTCGTTTCATGTTCTCGCGTGCAATACAATGGAGAGGTTTAAAATTCGGAATATCATGTACTCCTTTAGTATGAAAAAGTACTTTTTTTACATTTTGACATATTGAAAAAAGTTTTTATTGAAAATACATCTCAAAACCGCGTATTTGGAATTGTAGAGCTTATTTACGCTTGTATAATTAGAGGCAAGGCGAAATAAAAAAAGCTAAAAACGTCACTTGACGTCACATTTATATGAACTATTAAGTTACAGAACTTAAATAACGACACAACATACTTGTTGAACCGACAAATATAATGCAAAATATACATTTTTGTTGTTCGCGCACATATCTTTAACACCCTATGTGCGTTAGTTAAATAAAATCTAAATGCATAATCCCATGATTAACATGTTTATACCAGCGAACGTTTCCTTAATATGGATATATATTTGTTTCACTAAATACAAATTACCAAAATGCATTAAGCAGCAAATCATTTAGGCAGCTATATTGTGAATTTCAAGGGGCCATAATCAGTAGAGCTATCGTTTAATACGATAATAAAACGAATGAACGATCTTTCACCTACATTGTAGTTTGATTGAAAATTCTATGTAGATACAATGTTTACGTTATAGTTTTTTTTTTCATAGATGGGTCGATTTTCTTTGTATACTAATAACTTGTAAACCTACGACCAAAATCGGGTTAGAGATTTCCGATGCATACGCTAAAAGCACACTAAAAGTTTGTGTGTGTAATATTCGATTATCACGTTTCGTTTTAAGTGTTCAATAGTCTATTTCATTAAAATTGTTATAGACGCGCGTTCGAATTGTCATTGTAAAGTGTGAGGTTCGGCTGACCGGTAAAAAGGCAGCGCTTTGCATCGACTGTTCCAAGACGATGATTCAAGTTTTGATCTATTTTTTATAATAGTTGTTAACCTGTTATAAAAGTAAAAGAAAAGCACAGAAAACGGTATTCTGATCTAGTTTCAGGAGTTTCACTGTTTCCTTTATTATAACCAAAATTGAGTTGACACACCAAGAAAAACTATAAACAAAATCAACCGATGAACAATTGAAGAAAACGTTTATGCTTCATATTTCAACACTTAAAGGGATCTTTTCACGCTTTGGTAAATTGACAAAATTGAAAAAAGTTGTTTCAGATTCGTAAGTTTTCGTTTTAGTTATAATATTTGTGAGGAAACAGTAATACTGAACATTAACCATGCTCTAATATAGCCATTTTATGCATCTTTTGACGATTTTAAAACCTAAAAATTATAAAGCGTTGCAACGCGAAACGATTGAATAATTTGGAGAGTTCTGTTTTTGTCGTTAAATTTTGTGAAACTACGAAGATTGCTTATATAAGGTATAAAATACGTCAAGAATATGTACTCGGCGGAATAGCTCAGTAGGCTAAAGCGTTTTTACTTCAGGACTCTGGCAGGACTCCAGGGGTCACTGGTTCGAAACCTGCTCCGGGCAATGTTCTTTTCCTTTTTTAATTTTTTTTCTTGATTTTTTACTGGAGCTTTTACGATCCAATGTTTACATTTATCAATATAAAGCATTTAATGAATAAGTTAAAAAAATGCCAAAATCTGTGAAAAGGCCCCTTTAAGTTGAAATGGAAAGGAACACTTTCCGAAAATATTTAAAAACGTCTGGATCACGTTTCATAAACATTGATGGTCTGAAAATACGTCATCATATAGAAACGAAATCCAAATTTTTAACAGTGAATATTATAATACGTAGGGTTTATATATTGTGTATATAAAAGTTCAACAACTGTATACTGGCTATATTTTACTAACAGAAGCAAAGCAAGTCTGAGTAACAAATAGCAACAATATCCGACCTATGCCAGTCAGAGGCTTCAAGCTAGTATAATCACTAAACGAGTCATTATAAACACTAAACATATCAGTATACTTATATTTTTAGTAAAGCATGTTAAAAAGCATATCTTTATAAACTCAGCATACCTTTATAACCACAGATCATTTCATAATAGAAAAACAACATATTGTTATCATAAACTTTTGTTAAACCATAACTATACCTGGCATTCAGAATAGAAACTTACCATTCTATTATGTGTCTATTATGTGTCAACGACGTATCCCAAATAGCACACGGAATGCCACTATAAACACGTCATACAACCAGAAATACAAATCATACCACGATAATATCATACCACGTTAATTTTCATAGCCTACAGCATATTACGAAATCATCCATTATATGAAAAGTAATCAGTATACAGTCGATATGTTGAAAATTGACTTTAAAAGATTCTTTTAAATTAAACAAACTATTTTTTTTATTTCTTCAAAGCATAGTAGAGCGTGTACTATTGTTTGTCAGTACACATGCATTTCATAACACAATAAGAATACTATTGTTTTAGAATAAGTGATGATTGATTTGATGCTGAATATGTCTTTTAAACAATAAATACGAATCAGTGATGTCTGGTTTCTGCCATATCGTTCTGGTCAACAAGAGGCCAACGCATGAAGGCGCCAAAACGCCAATCTGGTCGTCAAATGCCATAATTGTCGACTGCGCCATGTGTGTCGCTCTGGAGTTTAGAATTATCGTTTTCTGGTGTTGGTGTTTGGCGGGTTCGAACTTCGCAAATACGAAAACACATCAGAACAACACATCTCAAAGGCAGAACGACCAAAGTGGCAGCGAATAATTGTCGCATTAGCAACCATTTCGGTGTAATTAGCCGTTATCTCGTGATGGCACGTTAGCGGGTTTGCAAATCGCCAGAAACACAACACGAGGGAAGACAAATATAGCCGCGATAACAACACTAAGGCAATAAATGTTAAACTTGTCGAAGTGGCGCCCTTTTCATCGTTCTTGCAGGTATAATTGTCGTTTCCTCGTGTTGGCGTATTGGCAGTTAATTAAGTCGCAAACACAACAACAGAAAAGAACGACACACATACATGCCATACAAAAAGAACAACACATTCCATAATTATCGCATCGTGGCCCCTTTTTGTCGTTCTTACGTGTATATTCGCTGTGCCCTTGTGTTTGCGTGTTGGCTCTTTTAAAACTTGCTTAAACGGTAACACGCAAGAACGATCAATGTACCCATAAAAACGATGAAATTGGGCGACAAAATTCATTACTGTCGTGTTAGCACCCTTTTTGTTGTGATGGAGGTCCAATTTTTGTTAATTTGTGTCGTCGTGTTGATTCCTTCTTCAACCCCCCCGCAAATATGCCAAAACGATATGGCAGGAAAAAACAACAATAGCTATCTGAATATTTCTTGTATAGTTATCTTATTATCTTATATTGCCTTGTATATTGACCATATGATACACTTCTCATCTAAAAGACTAGGTGATGGTGAAAAGATTTCCACGCCGGATAATATTTCGGTAGTTTCAATATTCTATACAGCTAAATTAAAATTTACTTAAAATTACAAGTTTATTATTGAATGTCTTTTCTTATAATTTTAGATAAACAAACCAGCGATGGTCAGCCAGAATCAGCCAGAGTAGAAAGATCTGTTTTTAAAAGAATATTTTGTTGCAAGTTGTTTCACGCAGTGGTAATCGGTCTTCTGGTATTTCTACAAATTTTGAGCGTTCACTTCTACATAAATTACGTACATCCAGGGGACGATTTGAAACCTAAAAAGGAATGTTTTCATATGTTCAATCCCAAAGAAAATAAAGGCCATTCTTTTCCAATAACTGATTGTTGTATAATTGGTTTTATGTATGGTGTAATTGTTATAATCGGTGTTATATCTATTATTTTCATGTGTCTTGATAAGAAACTGTGCATGAATTGTAAGGTGTATTATTTAAAAAATATAGTTTCAAGGAGTCTATGCATTATGCTCATGGGGTTTAAAACTGCCGGTTTTGAAAATGGCTGGGCCTTGGCCAATGAAATTATTTCACGTGGTTGGTTATATGTCATTCTTTTAATAATTACGCCTGTAGAATCGTGCTTGTTTTATTTTATTTTACCAAAGTACGCTATTCGTTTATGCTGTTTTTGTAGATGCCCATTTAAAAAACGGAAATAATAAATGTCAAATTGTTCTCTGGATTTTATGAGAAAGTGCGCATGTAACATAAATCTTGTGGCATAAAAATAAAAAATAATGTTTCTGTGTACAGTGGATTATACTTAATTTGATCGGAATGTATTGACATCGCTTGCGACAACTGCCGAGCGTTTTGGAGTTTGTAACCAAATAGTCTTATTAACAATTTAATGTAAACAATGAGTCCGCTTGACATTATTCTTTGCAACTTTAACATTTCAACGAAACCTGAAATAACACGTAAATACGGGCAATAATTTTGTCGGTTGTGGTTATTTCTCCGGAATGGACTTGTTTTGTCACTCTCTCAACTAAAATTATATGAATGTTCTACTGCCTGTAATATTATAGAATGTTATGTTGTCATATGGAAACATGCGTTTTTTAACTGTAATCTTCATATATATAATTATTATATTTAATGTTACTACTTCTAACGGCAGGGAGTACTTTATTTATCTCATACCTCTGAGACAAATAAGAAGTGATTTTTAGTTTTTTTTTAAATAGCAAACGGGCAAAGTGCTTGATGCTTCTTGGTTTTTTGACATGTAAAAACATTGTGAAATGTTTGCTTGTAAAGTAATATTGTAATAAAATGATAAACCACATTTAATACATTGGGTGATTTCGTTCGTATTAATTATTTTTTTAATACAATTCTCCCAGGTATAGCATAGTATTTTGGATCGTGAACTGCGTTTTGCAATGTCAGCTTTCCTCATCCAGTTTATTTACTTTATTGTTTAGATACTCGTGGGTATATTTGAACTCAATTTGAGAGCCTTGAATACAGTATAATTAATGAAGACGCCGAATATATTTTAAAGATATTTCTAGTTTAGCGTTGACTATACTAAAACAGTTTTTCAACAAATTTATCCTATCAAACTATCAAGATTAGAGGTTCATATTCGCATAGGTTCACATTGATTGCTTCATGGAATATTGGTCCTTTACCAATTCGTGGAGTGTGTTGAAAATCATTCAAATGCGGGCAAATTGCTCGGGCGATTATTTGTTTAAGATTGACCCAATCGTGTCCAATGCAAGGTTTAAAATCTTATATATAAAAAACTCATTATTTATATGGAGCAATAATTTGCCTCGCATGAATGTGTAATCGAATGAATAAGTAATGATACGATCATGATGGGATGGAGTTTTGCGTGTAAAATCCATGCCCTTCGATGAAAAGTCAATTTCACAATTCAAGGTCAAATATCAATCTTAGATATTAATATTAAATAATTTTTGGAATTAAAACTTTGTCTAGCATAGAGAAATCTATAAATAATTAGGCAAAAGTGAAAAGCATTATGAAACGGAGTGTTGTACCTCGAAAACATAAAGCTCTTTTATTCAATGTAACGACAACAATATAAAGTTACCCCTAACACTTCATACAGAGAATATTTTTGTTAAAAATAACTTTTCATACATTACAATTGCGGTCCGCAATTTAAACATGCTAATTTGCGTCAACAGAATTTGGCGTTTCTTATTTGCGTTTAAATTTAAAATCATTTGACATTTCTATTACTTTCTATCACAAATGTTCAATGCCTTGTTTTGTGTGTTTTAGTACCATATATAATCATTGTATTACGTGTATTTAAAAAAAATACTGATTTATAAAGTTACGCAAAATTCATGTGAAGATCAACTCCTGATTGTTAAGCTATTTCTAGAAATACAATTACTGCTTCCTGAAAAAAGAAATATTACCGATAGTAATTACAACGTATTGAATAATGCATAAACCGTTTCAAATGACACATTGAATAACGAGCATATTGCTTAATTTGCTTAACATAAAACAAAACAACAACACAATTATGAAAAATAATTTACAATCATGATAAGGAGAGAAGCGGCCAGCGCGAAAGAACTCGTAAGCAATAGAAAAATTATAGGTGGAGGAAACTAGTTTGGAGTAAATGACTCGAACGTGTTGATTCATTGAATGGCCGAGGTGAAAATTTTGCTTTGAATCGCTTTTTTAATGGTTTGATGCAAATTCACTCCAGTTGCAGCAAAACGGCGATGCACATTTCCATATTGCTGACTTGTAATTTGATTTCGATTTATTCTCGAAAGGCAATTAATGCCAAAAATGTTCTTACCGAACATATGGTTAATATGTTTATTTGAATGTTCTTTGTACTTTGCCCAGCGTTTATCGTGAACATTTTTTAAGCCTTTTTTAATTCTTAGCTTTAAAGGCATTCATAGAAATGTTTATTGTCTGTTAATGACCTCTCTACCAGGCGTAGCTTTGCAGCAGTTTGTTGCCAAATCTGTCCATCTCAGTAAGTCATCGAGCTAACGGTCGTCAGTTATATACAATTGTTATTTTGCGTTGCTTCCGTAGGCGCAATTATGTCATATCCCCATTATATCGGACTGGCGTCACTTTTCGAACCAAACCAGTTCACACTGAGATCAAAAACGCCCCATGGCGTCCACAGTACGTTAAGGCGTGTCTCTTGCAACTTTGAGACGACGTTTTAACAACGGCTTCATTACGGCCGAAAAAGTAACACGGGCGTTTAAAGATGTCAACACGTATCATTACTATTAGTAGTAATATACAATGACAAGCATACCGCATACTATTAAAAGCAAATATCATATTATTAAAACCAACATCCTTTCAAGGAAACACACAGCATATTATCGCAAACACGCGGCGTACCATCAAAAACACACAACACACGAGGACAAATACACACTACTTAAACAATAATTTATAAACTCGGTCAAATTTAAAGGTGCTGCAAATGGGTCAGCTGTTTAACCTGTCAAATTATTAACTTTATATAACGAACAAAAATTGTAAACAAAATCAAACTCAGTGTGGCGATCAACTGTTACTTTTTCCATAAATATACATGAAAAGCTATAAGCTCTCTGTACCTCGACATCAGTCTCCGTTCATCATCACATCAGAACTTTTGTTAAACAGAACAATAATGTTGTATTATTAGGACATATGACTGTCCGTTGCATATATCTAAACAAACTGAAACGAAACGAAATAATTCTGTAGATATAGCTGAATGTGTATAATTGAATATGTACATGTGTGGCTGGCGAATACACTTGGGGACTTTTCTAACGCATCACTTTTCAAACTTGAATATCTCAGTTATAAGTAAAGATATTGATTAAAAATTTTACATACGATCATTTGACTACATTCTCTGCAAGCTCATGATAAAATCAGTCATCCGTGACGATTGAACGCTTAAGCACGTGGGGTAGGTGTGGTTACATATTTTTGCTCGTGGAAATGGTGAAACGCGATATCATTCGTATGAATATTCAGGAGCGCTATCGGGCACGTTGCATTTTGCAGGCTACCTTCCCAACTTGCTAAAGCGTCCGATCGTCACGGATGAATGATTTTATCGATAGCTTGAACATAATGTAGACAAATTATCACATGTGCAATTTTAACTAAAAATATTTACTCATTACTGAAATATGTACGACGCCGTCGTTTTAAAAGTGTTGCGTTAGAAAAGTCACAAAGTGTAGTAAAACGCGATATACAAGGTATTCCAATTAATTTCAATCCCATCATTATATGTGAGTTTTTACACAAGAAAAACATTTATTAAAGAAAAAACAATATGGCTCGTATGAATATTCAGGAGCGCAACGGCTCAAACGGCATGTTTCAAGCCGGTCAGTTATTAAGACGTGTAAGTTTATGCGTTTTACTTTTCACATTGGTATTATTTAACGTTGTACGAGCTTGCAAATTTGACTTTTGAAGTGACGTTTTTAATTTGTTAAGTTTTATATTTTGTTGTTTTTCAATTTCAATTAGGGTCCAAATTTCAACACAATCCGTTCAAAAAAGGGAGCTATATTGATATGATTAAGTGATGCATTAGAAAGGTCTCCAAGTGTATTGCAATATTTGTCATACAAATCAGACGGAAAGTGAAAAAGGTAAAGCATAAGTGGAGTGAAAAGCAGCTGCGATGTTTGTAAAACTTATCTATTACCACTTATCAAGAGAAGTGTATATTTCACAACTTACAATCAATACAATTATAGACAATATTAAACGATTCAGGCAAAGTCTGCGGGCGGGATACACGCTAAATAAATTTCATTATATTCAATTTATAGGATATACGTCTGTAAGTTTGTAATTAAAACACTATCTACGGGTATGCATCTTCTAAGCTCGCGTCAGGTATTCCGAATTCCTTCAGGTATCCCCAATAGAAATAATGGCTGTACGTGTGTTTCTTTAAACATGTAAAAGTATCGAACTAATTTTTTTCACTCCATTTATATTGTACGTGTATGTCATCGTTTGGTGTTTTAACTTGCGTGATAACTTAGATATTATCTTTTGTTTTGCTTGACGGGTGGATTTTTATGTACCTATTGCTTTATAAATTATAGAGAGGTACACGCTTTTTAACCTTGGTATCCTCAACGTCTTTAACTAGCGTCTCGTTACCTGGAAATAGTAAGCATAGTAATCCATTATAGGCATATTCAAATATAACTCACGTTTTAAAATAGGCATATTAAAATCAAACTATGTAAATATTACACTAACATGCCTCAATTTACGCATACCAGATGTTAGTGTTAATTATGTGATAAAACATTCAAATCATGTTTATGTCACCTTTGAGCTAATGACTTACAAGCAAATAATTCATCATATATTTTAAACCGGGTCAACGGCAAAAGAATAGAAAATATTAACAGAACAGAACAGAATAGTGTTTTTACTTAAGCATGAGAAGGTCTTCGTCGTTAAAGGCCCGGTCACACCGAGGTTACGGCCGAGAAACGGACATAAAATAATTTTATCCGTTCGTGTCCGTTCTTATCCGTTTAATGTCCGTTTCATATCCGGTGAATCCGCTCCTTGTTCGGCGATGTCCGGTGACATCCGTTCCGTCCGTTGGGAAGTTTTGAGCATGTTCAAAATTTTCCACCGGATAAAACGGACAGAGATCTCCGTTTGATGTGCGGTATTCATACGTTAGTTTACGGTTTGTTTGGAACTCGTTCGTTACACCTCCTGTATGTATCCGGTTTATGTCCGTTAATGTCCGGTAGTCCTGGTCCTAACGCATGTTATACAGATAATAACGGACAGCTTACGTATACAAAAGTGCGAGAAGTGTGGCGGAACAAAACTGTTGACATACATTTAACAGTAATTAACTTGTGGGTGGAAGTATCATTTCATTTTGGTACGCCTTGTGAGAAGGACATGTGCAATGGAGTGTCGTGCTCGCATTCAATAAGAGTGTCAAGCCACCCTCATGCAGGCCCAGGTTGGCCTTTTGGATGCTAATCTGGCCATGCATCGTATTGCTCAAAAGAGAGCAAGGAGACGGAGGCTGCGCAGATGAGAGATGAGATTCTCGCACGAGTGGGCCCAAGGATAATGAAACAGCGCAACAACTACAGACTTCCAATTTAACCAGGAATGAAGCTAACAATTGCGCTGCGGCATCTTGTGTCCGGTTCAAAGTACCGTGATATGCGAGTCGGCTGGAGGGTACCCCACAACACTATTTCTCTTCTCGTGCCAGAAATAAGTACCGCTTAATTTACTTTAGGCTTCTGTTAGTCATTTTAATATATTTATATATTTAAATGTTTTACCTCTATCATCATTTTATATGAATTGCATTGTGTCTAGTTATTGGTATAGGATAAAAGGAAAATAGATGAGTGCGCATTACAACACTAATTAACCTCCTAAATTGCATAATACCATTATGTACTGTCTTGTGTGCATATCTTGAAATGCACACAGTTATATGCACCGTTTATCAAGTAGTATATTTATTTTTTCCTTATCATCCACTCGCTAAAAGTCATGGATTATCTACTGTGTCATACACTTATAATCCACGCTAGCTTATCATACTGTTATCTTTTACGCGTCAGGTTTGTAGAGCAGTCATAGATGCGTATGCTGACGAGGTGATGCCGTTGCCGATTGGACGCGAATAGCTGACGGCTTCAGGGACAGCCGGAATTTCCCGCATACAATTGGTGCTATTGATGGCAAACATATTGCCTGCACATTTCCACCATGATCCAGGTCTACGTATTTTAACTACAAGAAGTCCTTCTCCGTTGTCCTGCTAGCTCTGGTGGATTCTGACTACAAGTTCGCATGGGCTGACATTGGAGGCCGTGGTGCTGCATCACATTTGTGGAACGAGTCAGACCTGAAGGCAGAAGCTGATAACGGAGACCTTGACCTGCCAGAACCTGAAGCTTTGCCACATGATACTGAGGATGTACCATACTTTTTCATCGGAAAGAAAATATCAAAGTGATCGACCGGCCAAGATTTATTTATTTATTAATTTTATTTTTGGCGTAAGTGTCCATAAACATCCATGATAAAGAAACAAATAAACATATGCATTAAAAACAAAGCAAATAAAATTATGATACTTTAAAATAAAAATAAAGAATGACATAAAATGACCGTTTTTTGTACGTTGATGTTCGGTACTTTTCCGTTTCTCTCACGTTGGTAGAACGTTTTATCCGGTACTAATGCGCTACACTGCCGTTTTATCCGGCAGTAGTCCGTTACTCGCACGGTAATATCCGTAAGCCGACCGTTAAACGTACGTTTTTTCCGTTACATCACCGGTACTTGTGCGGTCATTGTGTGTTTCCTTCGCTTCACACACCGATTGCGAGCGTCTTGAGCGGCAGAGCAGGTAAATTTTATCACCGGATTACCAAAATCTGCATATTTTGTCCGTTTTCTCTCCGTTACATGTTCGTTTGTCGGTCTGACCGGGCCTTTACATACATATAAAATAACAGCATGCGTTATAGTACACACAAAACACATCATTTTAAAGAATTGTCAATCTAACTAAACGAGAAATAAACATATTTCGTGAGAATGTCACATGGGTGAGGTTAATACATAGTGATCATAAAATGTTATACTTATAGTTTTTAAATTGTAGCAATAATTACATAATTCTGACGTAATTTTCTTTTTTCAAATGTAAATATATATATATATATATATATATATATATATATATATATATATATATATATATATATATATATATATATATATATATATATATATATATATATACATAATTCTGACGTAATTTATATATATATACATAATTCTGACGTAATTTTCTTTTTTCAAATGTAAATATATATATATATATATATATATATATATATATATATATATATATATATATATATATATATATATATATATATATATATATATATATATATATATATGAATGACATGTTCTCCTATTTAAAGCATTTTATTAATCTAAACATGGCTAGCTTTCTTAATACAGTGTTTTTAACTACTAAGTAGTTTTACAAACTTGACAATTTTTGGCCGCATTTTGGCATTATTATATTACTAACATCATTATAATACGGACATTTAAGAACAAAGTGAAATTCATTCTCGATGTCATTTATGTTACATAATATATATTTGCGCTGATCTATTTTAATATTCTGGTGTCTGCCCGTTTCTATAGATAATCTGTGAGACGACAAACGTAATTTAGCAATAACGCTCATATGTTTTGTGTTTTTCTTTCAACAATATCAATTGATGATCTTTCAATATACTGGTTTTAGTTCCTTATATAGGATCATTGAGCTACATGAAGTCACACTGACATTCCAGTTAGTGATATACTGATCTCGTTATCTGTTTTTGAATAACGGGATAAATATATTATTGTTTACAGATTCGCGGAATAACCATACATCGGTGAAACCGGTTTGGTTAATAATGTCCTGTATATTCGACGACCTATTGTTTGCATTTTTTTTACGTTCAATTTCTAATCTCTGTAAAAGTGCAATTTGTTTAGGACCTCAATTTCCATGTTTTACAGTACACCCCCTACGTCGATAATCCAAACTGAGTTGGATAATTCAAACTAAAGAACAAAATGTTGGCCAAAACTGAAACTGAAAGGTAAGTGATAATTTTATCATTTCTGCTAATTTAGTAACTATAAGAACGTATCGTTCTACACATGTGATAATGAATGTCTAACACACAAGCGTTTTGAGTTTTGCAATGATTTAATAGTTTTCAAGTAAAAAACGATAAATTTGTCTTCGGAAAATGCAAATTTTTATGAAATGCGACCTATGTGTTGAATTATTTACACGTTAATTGACAAAAGAGCGAACGAAAGATATATAAACAGAGATATGCCAAATTATATCATAAATGACCTTTAAAATTTTACTTTTAAAACCTAGTGTGTTTCTGTGTTAAAATCATGTGTCAGCAGGACGGGTATAAAAGTTTATGGATAAATCCAAACTTATATGAAATTTATGTGGATAATAACCAAACTCAAAATGGATAATTCACAAACTGCGATATATTGAACATGTTTTCCAAAGACAGGTTGGATATTATTCTTTGAAAACAACTATTTATAACCCAAAACTCACACGATGTGTATAATGGAATATAAAAAATACTTTCAACGAACATCAACATTCATTTATTTGTTATAATGAAAACAAATTCAACGTAATTTGTATATATACAATTGAGATTAGAAGCAAAATAAGCATGTGAAATTTGCATTCCACGTATACAGAGATGTCATAACACGTGTTCCATTTCATTTTGGATAGCATGAAAAGCATAGAAATTTAAAAATGTCCCTACTTATTACTTAATCACTTGATTTAAAGGGATTCGAGTTGAAGCTGCAGGTTAAAGTGGCACTTGCCCCGCTGATTCATGTATTTGTCACCATATTAGAGGTTTTGAATATTATTTTAGGCATTACTGATCTGATTCATTATACATGATACTTATATATAACTTTGATTATACAGATAACGCCATTTTCAATAGTGAGTTGCTCATGTTGTTCATCTATGTTTTTTGGAGTAATATCAGTATATATTTTGTCCGATAACCTAATTTGTCGGTTGTTTAATCTAAGGTAAGTTCACTAATGTTTAATTTTTCTACGTAATGGTTAGTTGTGTTATGGGTTAGTATTTCTTTCAGGCATTTAAATGACTCTGTACAATAAATAATAACATCTGTAGTTTTCCATTATCTTCTGTTTTACCAGAAAGGAAAACTAAATCATTTTTGTATGATGATTGTTCAACAATGTGCTAAAATGCTTGTGTTGTCAGCAATTAAATAAATCTGGAAATATTTTACAAGAGTGTTCAAATTACTTAGATCTTTACATAAAGACATCTTGCAGTTTGGTCATTATCCATCGACTTTCTAATGTTAGTTTGGAATTATCCATACACTAGTTAGGTCATTATCCAATTTGTTTATTTTTGTCTCAAACAAATACGAATATATTGCGTTTTCGAGCATTTACGCCAATCAAATTTTGTACATACATATATGAAAGGTTAATACATAAGTCCAAGCATTTAAACATTAAAAACATTCGATTAAAATTGATTTTGGCCTAAACATTTCGACAATTTCATTTACTTTTTCCAGATTTTCAAACATATTCATTTTATTTCGACATAATTGTTTTTAATTGTTTTGGGTTTATAAGCGCATTATTTCCGGCAAATAACATTTTATCAAAAAGAAACGTTTATTATGTCACACCTTACCTTAAATAAACGTACTTTTAGAAATAAATGACTGGAGTCTTTATTTCTGTCGCCATTTTTTCTTCAGTTTGAATTATTCTTCTCAGTTTGGATTATCGACGTACAGGGGGTGCAGTATGTAATTTCAAAAAATATTTAACCACCCTGACATATCTGTCGATAAGCGACCAACTTCTGCATATAGCGATAATGAATTTGTCGGCATTTTTACGTTCAATAGTATTTTACAAAATTTACGGTGAACGCGCTCGATATTTTCCGCTTTGATGGATCGCCATACTTGGCGGTTATAGTTTTAAATGGGTGATACACATGCGTCAAATAAATTAAACATTATATTCATAGGTACGCTCATATCTTTTGTTAGGTTGAACAAAGAATGCATGCTTTTAATGCTTTGCCATATATAATTTATTTGTTGCGGACACAAAAGATCCACCACTTGACAAATTCCAAGGTAAATAAAACTTTTCCCGATTTCTAGTTCCTGATCTGTAAGTCCATTTTATTGTCTTACTGATTGAACCACCTTTTCGGAATAACATTACGTTGGTTTTTTTTAATGTTAACTTTAAAATTCCACTTACCGCAGTAGGTTTCTAGATTTTATTATGATTCTTAAGGACCCTCTTGTGTTTCAAAAAACAAAACCGTGTCATCAGCGAATAATAATAGATAGATCGATATTTTATCTGATGTCATGTCGGCATTTATTCTATTCTGCAGACTCAATTTGATGTAATTAATAAAGATTGAAAACTAGAAGTGACGCGGCAGAAGCCGTCGCGTATCCGCACGTGGCATAGATGCTATATCAAAAGGCATTTTTGGGTGGGCTAGGCCTATCTTGGTTGAGCCCCGGGTGGATTGTCATAAGGGATGTTCAGTATTAATTTGAAGTCAATTGATGAATAAATGAAGAAGTTATATTAAAACAAAATTTTGGGTAAGAAAAAAATTGGGTACGAACATTTTGGGTACGAATAAATTATGCAAAAAAATTTGGGCACGAACACATATTTGGGTAAGAAAAAAAATTGGGTACGAGAAAAATTTGGGTACGAAAAAATTTGGGTACAAAACAAAATAAGGATAGGAAAAAAGAGTGGGTACGAAACAAAATTTTGGTTCGAAAAAAAAATAAGTACGAAAAAAATCCGAGTACGAAAAAAAATGGGTACGAAAAAATTGGGTACGAAATATTTTGGGTACGAAAAAGATAGGTTACGAAAAAAACATTAGGTACGACAAAAAAAATGGGTACGAAAAATTTTGGTGGTACGGGACCTCTCAATAAATTTAAAAGAGGACGGGAACCAAGCTGCCTTTACCTTTATCAATGGCCCTGGGGTGGGTAATTTGGACATGGATGGTCGAGATAGACCGTGTTGTCATAAGAGATTTTGAAGTCAATTGGTGAATAAATAAAGAAATTAAAACACAATTTGGGGTAGGCGTGGTCGGTCACTATCTCCTCCTATACTATTAGCACTAGAACCTCGAAACTTACACACATGGTAGCTATGAGCATATGTGCAACGGTGCACTATTTGGAATTTTGATCAAACACTGTGTCAACAGTTATTATCATGTGCATCGCATGTTGTTAGTGTTTTTTTTAAATTCCATTTTGTATTTCCTTCGTAAACACAATACACCTAGCATATAACATAATACATAATATGTCAAATATACACACAATTAGTATGTTTGTTTCACAATGTATTACTTTATAATGGTACATAGCATTTTTGAAGACTATGATTGTTGTAGATAAAGCATGTGTATTTTGCCAATTACATATTACTAGAAATACATACATTAAGCAAAATGTTTCACAAAGTTTTTTATATTACTTGTAATACATAGCATCTATGAAGACAATAGTTGGTGTGAAATGAAATGTTTGAATTAGTTTCAAACAATATTTAAAAGTTTGCAATAATGGTGTAATGTTACACAAGGCAATAAAGATTGTAATACAAATATACAAAAAATAAAGAAAAAAAGGGTGTTTGTTGCTTTAAGGTAGGTGTTCTTATGTAAGTGAGTATGTGTAAAGATGTTTTTAGGGTAGGTGTATTAATTGGGCAAAAAAAGCGCCCAGCGAGTATTAAAAATATGTAGTTTGTTTTGTGTTGTTGCGATTAATTCCTCGAGTTTAATTCTAGTATTAAAAATGGTACAAAAAGTTCTACTAGTGGTGTTGTTTTCTCCTGTTTGCATTTAAAGATAAAATATTTAGCCAACAATATTATAAAGTGAATGACATGTGAATTGTCTGATAGGCCACCCATGTGTTTAGCCTGTAAGTTTACTTCTTTGTACATGGATCGATTAAGGGTCAAGGATCAGACTTACGAGTGCATTATACTCGGCTTGATGCATCATACTCGGACTTTAGCATACTACTCAGTAGGTATGCCTTTTATTCGAACTGGATGCTTCATATTCGGAATGAGTTCATCACATTTGGACTAGATGCATTTTACTCGTACTGGGTTTTCATACTTAGACTGGGTGCATCATACTCGGACTGGATGCATCATACTAAAACTGGGTTCATCAAACTCGGAATGGCTGTATCATACTCAGACTGGGTACATCATACTCTGACTGGGTTCATCATACTCTGACTGGGTTCATCATACTCAGACTGGGTTCATCATACTCATACTTGGTGAATCATACTCAGACTGGGTGAATCATACTCAGACTGGGTGCATCATACTCTGACTGGGTTCATCATACTCTGACTGGGTTCATCATACTCAGACTGGGTTCATCATACTCAGACTTGGTGAATCATACTCAGACTGGGTGAATCATACTCAGACTGGGTGCATCATACTCAGACTGGGTGAATCATACTCAGACTGGGTTCATCATACTCATACTTGGTGAATCATACTCAGACTGGGTGAATCATACTCAGACTGGGTGCATCATACTCAGACTGGGTGAATCATACTCAGACTGGGTGAATCATACTCTGACTGGGTTCATCATACTCAGACTGGGTGAATCATACTCAGACTGGGTGAATCATACTCAGACTGGGTGAATCATACTCTGACTGGGTTCATCATACTCAGACTGGGTGAATCATACTCAGACTGGGTGCATCATACTCGGACTGGTGGCATCATACTAGGACTGGGTTCATCATACTCAAACTGGGTACATCATACTCAGACTGGGTACATCATACTCAAACTGGGTACATCATACTCAGACTGGGTACATCATACTCAGACTGGGTGCATCATACTCAGACTGGATGCATCATACTCGGACTGGTGGCATCATTCTCAGTCTGGTTGCATCTTACTCGGACTGGGTGCATTATACTCAGACTGGGTGTATCATACTCAGACTGGGTGCATCATTCTCGAACTGACAGCATCGTACTCGGTCTGTGTGCATCATACTCGGACTGGGTGCTTCATACTCGAACTGGGTGCATCATACTCGAACTGGGTGCATTTTATGCTAGAACTGGGTGCATCATACTCGAACTGGGTGCATCATACTCCAACTGGGTGCATCATACTCGGAATGGGTGCATCATACTTGAATTTAAATTGGTGCATCATACTCGAACTGTGCGCATCAAACTCGAAATGGGTGCTTCATACTCGAACTAGGTGCATCATACTCGAATTGGGTGCATCATACTCCAACTGGGTGCATCATACTCCAACTGGGTGCATCATACTCGAACTGGGTTCATCATACTCGGACTGGGTGCACCATACTCAGACTGGGTGCATCATACTCGAACTAGGTGCACCATACTCAAACTATGTGCACCATACTCGAACTGGGTGCATCATGCTCGAACTTCATTATACTCGAACTAGGTGCATCATACTCGGACTGGTTGCATCATACTCGGACTGGGCGCATCATACGTGAACTGAGCGCATCGTACTCGGGCTGGGCGCATAATACTTGGACTGAGTGCATCATAATCGAAATTTAGGCATCATACCAGGACTTTGTGCATCATACTCATACTTGTTGCATAATTTTCTGACATGGTGTATCATACTCTAACTCGGTGCATCATGATCGGACTGGTTGCAGCATACTCAGACGGGACGCATCATACTCGGGCCAGATGCATCAAAGTTGTTTGCATTCATGTAATATAACTATATAAACAAAGAAGGTTTTATTATTGAACATATTTTAATTTATCTCGAATATTGGTTTTTATCGTTCCACCCTCATCCATATAGCCTAAAATTGTCAGCTAGAGTCATACATTTATTGCGACTTGCGCCATGCCATGTACGTCTATAATACTTAATAATTAAGGCATGTTAAAACTAGGACCAAGTATTAAAAAATTGTATTACAAAATCAAATTTATAATATTTACAAAAATAAGCGGCGTTAAAGAGAGCCAAGGCACAAAAATACCAAACAAACTATTTTCCGGAAAAAAGGTAAATAGCCATGACATACAGAATCAACGATTGTTCCATCTTTTACAAAATACATACACAAATTCGATTCCGTTTAATTTTTGTAATGGAATATTCTTTCTTCTTAAATGTTATTAAATGATGAGGAATGTAAAAAAATCAGTTAAATAGGAAAATAATCTTCAACGATTTTTTTTACATAAGTGATTTCTTTATATGAATGAGCAGATGTTTTCAAAATATTACTATTTATTTAAAAATCATATTAAAACGAAGAAAGATCAACCTTTTTTATTGGATGAATCAATTACCGAGATTCGTTCATCAAACATATACCTTTTTAAACACATAAACATTTCAACAAATATGATTGTGGCGTGCATATATCACAGGTATTAATTATACGTACTTGACATGGCGGCAATCTGGAGTACTGCTTATTGTAATACTTATTACACGCAATTTGAATTCACTGACTTATTACCATCGTTGTAATAGTTAACTAACATGGCTTCGCTCGACTTTAAAGCGAAGCTTAAATAATACCGATGCACTCGACAAATCATGTTTCTCGTTAGAGCATCGCCCTTGTTTTTAAACACGATGTATCTGCGTTTTCATTTTACCGAGAAATTTACTTTGGAATGTGTACCAAATTCGGTAAATCGCATTTTTCTCCGCAGTGCTCTTTAATGTTTGTTACTCTCTTTATAAAACGTAATATTTCGTCGCGCATATGTCCGCTTTTACATAAATGAGAGTAGCATTCAACGACTTTGTATGTAAACTTTGAGGCATTAAAACGATTTTTTAATTTAACTCAACATTACTTGTAAAAAGATTCATAACTATAGTACGTTGAATGGATGTGCGGGCATCGGATAATAACAGTTTGGATATTTGTGCATAAAGATAGTTCAGCTTGATAGAATTTTATTTGCGCTGTTAGGCTGACCCCCTTAATGACAACTGTGTATGTGTAAAATGTCATTGATGTTCTACGTGTACGAATGGCAATGTCTAATGTATGCATGCGTAGTACCCAGGCAACGCCGGAAGCAATATGGTGGATGAAACATTTTTCGATTTTAACATTAAAGTATTTTAAAAATGAAAATGAGCTGTTTAAAACCATTTATGACACATTTTAACAGCACAAATATGGAATATATTGCCTAGAACCTGATCTATATAGTAAGCACCATGAAATTAACGAAACTTGACTTTTAAACTGAAACTTAACATGGATTAAGGACTAAGATTTTGTTCATAACTGGAGCTTTGTTCTGGATCTTACGAAAATCGTGCTATTATAAGTTACTTAAAGGGCTCAACAATACCTTTTTGTGAGTTGTATCAGTAACAATCTACAAAGCATGAAAGGAATGCAAGTTTTGTTAGAATAATCACTACCCATAGTAGTAGATTGCATCAGTATTTCACGTCTAAAAGTAGTCTCCGTACAATGTTAGGGACGAGTTCTCTGTTTTTAAATACACCTAAAAATGTAAAGAAGTTCAATAAATAGTTTAATTGCATGAAACCAAATCCGGCTTACAAATCGTTCCTAAGCCAACTATTCACATAATAAAGTCAATTTATGTCGGGTATGTATGTAGGCATATCTGGAATGAAAAGGTGTTGTAATTGAAAACGTATTTTTGTCCTATTTATTTCAACGCTTGAAAGATATATTTAAACAGCCGTGGTCACAATTTTGCAATGATACTTCAAAACTGATAACTTTTCCCGGTTTAAAAATATATTTTGAATGGGAAAAGTACCTTAACGTCCTTTTAATTCGAAAATTTAGAAATGCACATTTTCGCTTCAGAAAAACATCCCATCAACTTACGATTGAACGTTGGCGATTCATAAATCTAGATTGAAACGAAAGGTTATGTCACTTGTGCAAGACTTATATTTAAAACGAATATCATTTCTTACTTGTATGTTCTTTCTATGAAGATCTGCGAGAAAAGTATAGTCCTTCCATGTTTTACAATCAGCCAACAATCAACAAATTTAATAACGCTATTGCCGCGCGTAATGAAAATATTGTACGAAATATTGCCATGTATATGTACTATGCCGTCGAAAGATGTACAATAATGTAAACTTGCACAATTGCTGTACCACTTTTAAATCACATTGATATTATAACTATATGCATTGTGTATGTGTTTAAGTATATGCAAGGGCCGATGGCCGTAAAGCAAGTTAACTATCATCAAAGTATTTGAATAATCAATAAGAACATGTGCATCGTTCTTACGCTGTGCGTTTGGTTAAATAAACTATATTGAAGGTCGAATTGGCATTGTCCATACAGCGTATGTAAAGTTCAGTTTTCTTTAAAGGGATCTTTTCACGCTTTGGTAAATTGACAAAATTGAAAAAAGTTGTTTCAGATTCGCAAAATTTCGTTTTAGTTATGATATTTGTGAGGAAAGAGTAATGCTGAACAATTACCATGCTCTAATATAGCCATTATATGCATCTTTTGACGATTTTAAAACCTAAAAATTATAAAGCGTTTCAACGCGTAACGATTGAATAATTTGGAGAGATCTGTTTTTGTCGTTAAATTTTGTGCAACTACGAAGATTGCTTATATAATGTATAAAATACGTCAAGTATGTGTACTCGGCGGAATAGCTCAGTAGGCTAAAGCGTTTTTACTTCAGGACTCTGGTAGGACTCCAGGGGTCACTGGTTCGAAACCTGCTCCGGGCAATGTTCTTTTCCTTTTTTTAATTTTATTCTTGATTTTTTACTGGAGCTTTTACGATCCAATGTTTACATTTATCAATATAAAGCATTTAATGAATAAGTTTAAAAAATGCCAAAATCTGTGAAAAGGCCCCTTTAAATAGTTTGTTATTATTAATTCTAACACGGCACGTGCCAAATTTCATATAAACAAAGAAGAAAATCGTCTGTGGGTTATTCTGCAATAATTATGGGCGGAGCTTATACACTGAAAGCACGCGCTGTAACTAAGCAAAACATGCCGATACATTTTCCACCAGCGTAATAATCCGGTGTTTTATGAATGAAAGTCACATGAAAAATACTACGCTTTGAAAACAAATGCGTAAAATTGACCCAATTTCCCACGGTGTTTATCTGCTGCTCCGATACTAAAATGTCTGAAGTTCGAATCGGGGCAGTGTGCTTTTATCGCGGATCGAATGATAACTGGAATGTTATCGATACAAGACATGATGGACTTGTCAAAAAGTTCTCGATTCAATCCGTGACAAGTGGAGAAATTAAATGCGTTTTCAATTTTGAAATCTTTGAGAAATACACAAGTACATGCAAGGAACTGGACGATTTTCTTTGTGAAACAACAGGATTTGGACTTGACGATGACAAGTTTTTTGGACGAGGAATTTGATGATATTGGCGAAGTGCCACAGCCAAAACGTATCAAGGATATTTCAAGCATTGACATAACAAACATTTAGCAACAAAACACAGAGAAAACAACTAATAAACGAATCAAATGGGCAGTGAATATGCTGAAAGGTAGTGAAACAAGACTATTGCCAAGCAATGAAGTCTCCTACCGGTTAAATTTCACTATTTTAAGCAATATTTCTAGTATATTTGTTGACATAGCAACCAGAATTCTTGAGGAAGGAACACAATAAAATGACGTGCATAATCTCCATATTGTCATCTGGCCATGTTTCAAGTTTCATGAAAAAATATGAAGAAGTTTTTAAGTTATCACAGGATCCACTATTTTCAGCAATATTTCTAGTCTATTTGTTGCCATAGCAATCAGAATTCTTGACGTAGGAACAACACAAAATCACGGGAATTATCTCCATACTGCCATTTGTCCATACTTCAAGTTTCATGAAAAAATATGAAGTACTTTTAAAGTTATCGCAGGATCGGGAAAAGTGTGACGGACTGACAGACTGACAGACTGACAGACTGACAGACAGAGCGCAAACCATAAGTCTCCTCCGGTTTCACCAGTAAGGGACAATAAATACACGACACGTAGTCTGTTTTCTTAGTTTTAATATGGTCAATAAAAACATTTTCAAGTAAATTATAACATCTAAACAACATAAATAAAAAAATAACATTAGAATACTTTGTTAACATTACGTAAAACAGTTAAACTTCCAAGGCTTACATTATAGCAACAATAAATGAGCCTTGTCAAGCAATTATGATGTCTGTTAGGAGAAAAATAATTTTTCTCTCAACATTGTTGCTAGAACCAGTATTCTATTCATCAAACAATCAATCACACCATAATAATCAATATGATTTCCAATTTGTTAAAATAAAAAGTACATGTATTTTATGTTGCATGCATAAACAAAATAGCATACTTTTTCTGCACATGTTAGATGTTTTCAATAGTGGATTAAAGCTAAATAAATACCACATTTGCATCAATAATATTATGAAAACAATGCCATTTAGGCAATGGCAGGCATATTTTGTTTCAATAAAATCTTAAATTGGTTATAAAAGAGATATGAACTGTGAAAAGGCTGTGAAATATTTTATGCCAGTAATAACCATTCAAAAAAAATTCTTGTTGAAAAATGATTATTTATTTCGCTTGAACAAATATTATTTTCATCATTTATTCATGAAACAATTTTCATCTTATCCCATTCTAAGCGAATTGAGGTTTAAATGAACAACTAAATGTTTATGGAAAACAATTAGATCTAACTGAAATAAGCCTTATTCAAAGAGGGGATCAAATCAAATATTACTATTTTGTTTCATGGTTTAAAACCCATCCTGGCATAAAAAGTTTAAGATGCTTTTGACTTAAAATCTAACAGAGCACAGGTCCAGATAAGATGCGCATTTGCGTAAAATACTTATGGAAAATTTCCAAATACGCATGAATTATACTTTTGATGAGTGAAAAAAAAATCATCATACAAATTGGCATACGCATTTTGTGCAATTATCAGTTGGACCAACAATGCCCCAATTCGGATTATTTGATCAGCCATTTCAAAATGCAAATGTTTATGTAAACAAGAGTAGTTGTTCTTTATTATTAATACATGTTTTTTGCATGTTCATGTATATTATATTTTTTTTATAAAATACAAAATCAAAGATTTAAGAAAAGTATTTCATTTTGTATTTTACTCATCAGCTAAAAAAGTCATGAGTGAAAAACTCTATATCTTAAAAAATATATCCGGAGCTCTGATTAATAATGAGTATTGTGTATGTCTTTGTACGTCTTTGTGTGTCTTTGCGCGTCTTAGCAGCATTTAGTAGGACCGGAAATTTCCACTTGCAATGACAGTCTTCTGACAGTAACAGCCATGCCTTGACTGAATCTGACCAATTAACATCATTAACTGCATCAAATCTCAACCAGCTGAACAGTTTTTATCAATCCCAGGTAGTTGTAACAATTGTACACGGTTAACTCTCGACTAAAAGCCGGGATCGACCATTAATATTAGTTTAATTTGCTAATTGAATTGCGTAAAAAATATTGTCAAAACACTTCTAATCTAAATAAAGTCTCTATCTTCCTCTAAATGGATTTATTAATCGTCCAAAGGATGGAATAACTTTTCCATAATGACAACAAATTAAAATTATTTAAAATTGATAAATAACTATTAATTTTATAGTTACTTTGTGTTCATGTCGAGTTTTATACCTTCATCATTCCGGACGATCCTGGGCGATCCCGGCTTTTAGTTTCAAACGTATTTTCATTGAGAAAACACGTCACTTCGAGGAAACCAATCAAAAACTGTGTGTAGCGGCATTCCGTTTAAAAATAGGTACTGACGTGTTTTACCAGGAAAACCGCCGGGGATTTTTTTAATTGTCGGCCTCTTTTTGATTGCAATCAGGGGGTTCCGAATCTATTTCGAGATACGTTTGTTGTTTCCGAACTCACTCTGGGATTTAATTGTCATCTGATCGTACTGTATTAAGATTTTTGCATCTCTGAAAAGCTTATTTAAAACGCAGTTTATTGATATAGAACATATAATCCCGCCCAAAATACACACGACCGGTCCGGCATGTTCCTGGGACATTGGCTAGCCCGGACCAAGGTACAGGCAGTGAATGTCGTTCGGACGTGCCTTAGTGTTAAGCCCTGCACATTTATGTCAATTTTCTGTAGAATGGCCTCTATATTATCGGAACACATACTCAAAAAGCATGTTGATGCAGTTTTTTTTTAAGAGAAGTGTGTTTAAGATAGTCGGTTGCGCGTTTGAAGACATCGGATTTTTGGCGCGAATACAACTCGGGTACAGTCTAATATGGACCGAGTACAATTACGTTTATTTACCGTACCTGGGGTACATGTAAGTATACTTAGAGTACCCAGGGTACATGTAAGTATACTTAAGAGTACCCGGGGTACATGTAAGTAGTACCAGAGCCGACAATGACCAATCGAGCTCCATTATCCCTCATGAACCGACTCAAAAAACTGAGTCGGCAATATTTGACTAAATTTTTGGTTTGGTTGCTCTCGAGGGATCGAAAATTTCAGGATCTTTCTAAAAGCCCTACGGGTTTGATCCCCAGAAGCGACATTGAAAACTAGCATACTTTGTTATCTAAAAGGCTGCTAAACCTGATATACAATGATAATGTGAATTTTCTCTCACATGATGTTCATAAGTCATATTATATAAAAACTTACAGCAGTAGTAAACAACCGGACAATAATTAATGAAAGCATCTTTCCTTTATCTTTGACACTTTGATTTTGACATGGCCTAGATTTAAATATGTGACTGGACTTTACCAGCACTCTTGTAACAGAGCTAAAGTTTAAATGTACCATTGAAGATCACCTAAATCCAGATTTGCTATTATAGACGTGTGGAAAGTTTTAAGGGTGTGACAAGTAAGCAAAAATTGGTCATTACTTAGAGGCCACAACTGATCTATGACTTTATTAAAACAAGAAAAATCAGTGCCTGATTTAGATTTCCTTAGATAGTTCAATAAAAACTAATTTCATAAGCTTGGTAACAGTTTAACGGTAATGCTACCAATGTGTCACACCAGGGCCTTGAATTTGAAATCTAGGACATGCATGGTCATTTCTTCATGAAATCAGGACACAAAATTGTATTTTAAGTCCTTAATTGACCTGGCTATAGTTCTCAGATTATTACAAGCTCAATCAGTATATTTTTATCATTATTTATGCTTTGAGTATTGTAAACATATACACAATCATGCAGTTACATGATAGCAGTAAATAATATCAAAGCTACCCATACTATAAAGGTCATTGACAAAGCCTATGGTAAAAATATGAACACATTGAGTGTAATCGCCCTCTTGTGCCAGCAAAAACAACACGTTGACAGGTTGTCATTTTTGACAGTTCTACTTTCATTTTCATTTTGTGATATCAAACTATTAACGAGTATGTGGCTGAGAAAAATATCGCCATTGCTTTTTATGCCCCCGGTAGGGTGGCCTATATCAGTTGAACTGTCAGTCAGTCAGTGTGTCAGTCCGTCTGAAAACTTTAATGGCCATAACGTTTTTAATATTGAACATAGCAACTTGATATTTGGCATATATGTGCATCTCATGGAGCTGACCATTTTCAGTTGTGAAAGGTGAAGGTGAAGGTCATCCTTCAAGGTCAAATTTCAAATATAAAGCGTCTGTCTGTCTGTCCGAAAACTTTAACATTGGCCATATTTTTTTTCAATATTGGCGTGCATGCGTATCTCATAGAGCTGCACATATTGATTGGTGAAAGGTTAAGGTCATCCTTCAAGGTCAAGGTCAAAGGTCAAATTTTGCAATATTGAAGATAGCAATTCCATATTCGGCATGCATGTGTATGTCATGGAGCTACACATTTTGAGTGGTGAAAGGTCAAGGTCATCCTTCAAGGTCAAAGGTAAAATATATGGCTTCAAAGCTGCGCAGCAGGGGGCATTGTGTTTCACAAACACAGCTAATGTTTAATATATTTTCTGCACATTTCTTCAAAAAACTAACATCAATACACGATTTTCTTCGTTAATTCAATCATTCCTGACAGACTCGTGTACATATGTCGCTTACATTTTGACGCGCGTAGGTAGGACCGCATTACCGCTTCCGAAATGTGTATTCATACTATTGCCTTCGAGGAACTTATCTGATGTTTGACGGAAAGGGCCGAAAATGTGCGAGTGTGGGTCAAGTTCCCCACAGGTACTACTTTCCCGTTCCCCCATTTTTTTTTCCGTACCTAAAATTTTTCGTACCCATTTTTTTCGTACTCAATTTTTTTTTCATCCCCAATTTTTTGTTCGTACCCAAATTTTGTTCGGTCCCAATTTTTTTCGGTCCCAATATTTTTTTCCAAATATTTTTTCGTACCCAACTTTGTTTTCATACCCAAATTTTTTTCGCAAATTTTTTGTACCAAATTTTTTTTTCGTACCAACATACACAATTGTGGTGATTGTGGTGATGTAGATAAACTTAACTTGATGCTTTTATATCCATCCTCTCAAAAGCATCGTCACACCAGTACTGTCAGTACTTTGATTCCTGTACAGTATCGTTAATTTATTCCAATTTATTGTAACATATACAGTGCTGTTATTGTTGTAGCTGTAACACTCTTAAAAGTGTACAATGTAAACATGTATGTTTACACAAGTTGTTATTGTTCTTGTTTACGTTTTTTTTCCATCCAGTTTGACTGGTATTGAGGGCAGAGATCTGATCGACAGAACAGCCGAAAGTTATTTTTATGGGCGGAACTTCACATACAAGAGTACACAAGAAAATAAGATACATTGTATTAATCTTTAGTAAACGTGTTAGCATCGAAATAATTCGTGTACGTTATAGTTTTTTGTCGAATAACTCACGGCCGGAAGTTTAGATGCGTGGTTTAAAATCACTCGTGCTTCGCACTCGTAATTTAATCCCTACTCCTATTCATGTAGCGAAAAAAAATGTAATATTCTTAAACAATACATGGTAAAGGTAAGTGAACTTTGTAAAAATGGCGTACAGTATATTTAAATTATTTAGAATACGAGTAAAATGAATTTTGGATTGCATCATTATCCTATTATTAACACTTTTGATGTAAAAACTCATGACGTAGAAAATATTATTAATACGCCTTTGTTTAATAATGGACATTTTAAAATTAGCAATAATCCATTCTTTAAAAAAAAATGTATGACAGATGACGTTGAAATTATGGCGACATATTCTTCTTTCCGTGATGTAAAAGTAGACGAATAATGCTTAGGTCAAAATAGGTAAACATTATAAAAAGACGTTATAAAAGGAAAAGCACATAATCGAAAGTTTATTCACATGCAGACTCGTTTTTGAATATACAATGTTTTCATGTGCAGCATGGTGACACGAACGCATCTAGACCCACACAGTCTTCATGTGTCAATAATAGTCCTCGTCAGAAGAGTACGTTGTCGGAAGCAGTAAGTGCTATCTCCTGATGTGGCTTGTTTCGACGCCTAGATGTAATTATAAAGAAGAACATTAATTTTGTATGTAATTCTCCCACAAGTGAGATGCAAAATAGCATACGTTTCCGTTTATGGGTTAATATAATATTATAATTCCTAATTAAGTGATATTAAACAAGACTATTTGAATGCAAATTACCTTTAAAGTAACAGTCCATCGTTATATATATATATGGACAGAATCGTAAGAAAACGTGTTTTTATTGAGGACATCACTGAAAATCGGTTGAAAACAAACAATATAGCGATTTTTATTTTTTGGGTCGAGTACGATAAAGTACGCAAACGACCTAATAAATATTCATGATTGGACACGTTAATTCAAACCTAAACAGACAAAATTGCGGATACGGGCGAATTTAGCGGAGAGAATGTAAGAAAAAATGCAAATACATCTGTTACAGACGGAAACTGAGTTGCAACGCTACGTTTTTGCTAAATCTATGTATTTATCTTCCATATGCTAATAATGTTTAACGAAAGCTGAATATACATATAATTTGCATAACTCGGGCCCTTTAATAACAAGTTCCGGTATAAAGTAATTATTTAACGCTAATCTAACGACGTTTCTATTCGTAAATGAATCGAAATAATGTCATAGTTTGGTGCGAAAAACAATGTGTTCTTCGACTAAGATCAAACCGTACCTAACTCAAACGAGATTCATACACCAGTACATCGAAATGCTTTGTAGTATTTTGACTACTAAAATTTCATCTATTATTGTTTTGTTGTCATGAAAAGGATCGAATAATGTTTTGTCTGCATGTAATCTGAAAGTTAAATGTCTGGAAAATTAACGCCTAATTAATGCATAAACGACATCGGCGTTCGATGCTAAAATAGTATTTTACAAATGACATATAAGTTTATGTCCGCGTTTCTTGTCTTTTTCAACTTTAATTCACATTTTAATAAAACACTTAAGGCACAGTTATATAATTATGTTTCATACCTGCCCTCATTTCGGAGAATGTTGTCTGGTACGAAAATGTCTCTTGGAGTATCTGGTGGAACATATGGCAGGACGATGTGTTCATATTGCATTGCTTTAAGTCTGAAGTAAACGTAACTTTACATATATTCACGAGTTAGTAGTAAGCAAACGGGCATGTGTGCTTCGTGAAAATAAAGTTGTTAATGCCCTGGTTAATATTATCCATTGAGTAATTTAATCGATATTATATTATATAAAATTTCTTTGCCTTTCGAAAGGTATAATCCACAAATGCTTTTGATTGACCATTCTGTGTGGTGACCCGTGCTTCAATGATTTCTAACCTGAATGGCAATTGTGTGTATTGTCCTGAAATCGGTCACGTGCCTTAAATACTTAAGACTAGGTTTAGAACAAGACTTTATGTAATGAACACATTTATGGAGTTTTTAATATTCCTAGTGTTTCTCATGTTGACATCATGATCCGTCACAAATAGTGACCTTTGATCATGACTGTTATGTTATCTTAGTAACTAAATGTTTAAAAAAAGGCAAAATGTGTGTAAATGAATTGGATTTGACGTGACAGCTTAAATGGACGTGTAGGTAACATGTTTCGATAATTAATAAGCACAAATATTTGTACAAAAAGAAAAGAAACAGACAAATATAATATAAACGCGTTGTATATTAACAGTTTTCCAAATGATGATAAAGCAATCCGATGCGTATGACGGACTGCAATGCGTTAGAAATATAAACGTTTTGCCAAATCTTAATTAAAGTAGCCAAATACCTGCGACGATTTCGAGCTGTATACCTTTTGATCGCGCAACAAGTTAATGCGACAATAAAAGGAAAGAATACCAGGGCTGCTACAACAACTGTTACAATAATCGTCACATCATTCGTTTGTGTTTCAACCTCGGTATTTGAATCTCCACAACCTAAATAATTATGATACAGTTTATAAAACAGCTGTATTAGTAATGAAAAATAATAATTAAAGTTTATAATAAAAATTTTCAACTGGCAGAAAATGGTGAACAAATCACACGTTGAAAAACAAAATATATATAATTATACCGTTTTCTTAATCGCACATGTGACAGGAAATGCAAAACGTACGTACTGTTCGTCCAATTGTATTGGTTAGTCTGTGGTTTGCACGTGTGACATCCATCGTTTGTCATCGATGTATTTTCCGCTACACATTCGGAGTTGATGTAACAGAAATGTGACTAAAATACAAATGCAATGAGGCATCGTAAATACGTATGTTAATATTTAGTATGCCTTGTTAGTTTTCAATGATAAAACCCCTTCAATAGTAATTAGACATTTTCGACAACTGACTGACACATGATAAAGATTGCGAAAGCATCTGGTATCCTAAGTATTTTTTAAGTTTTAAATATCGAATAGTTAAGTATGCATATTGACGGCTTATTCGGTATTGTACATGCGAACTTTTCCTTAACGGTACTTTTATGTTTTAAATTCCCGTTTAAAAACGCAGTTTTATGTATGCATTCGTTCGGATCCTACTAGGATCTTGTATTAGAAAAAATATGCTGTCGTGTGTTTTTCGTCAGAAACATAATCTGTATATATGTTGTTCTTGTTTCAATATAATAATAACGTTTTCAAGTAAGCAATATCGTATAATTTTAAAGCATTTTTCACCGGGTAAATAGAGCCGGATGGCGATATCGGTTCGGCAGATCAATATCGACACAAGAACGCTCGCTCGTAGACATGTTGCAACGTAAGGTCGATATGTCCTCCCGAAACTACTTGCTTTATGTATAAACTTTGCATGTGAATTTAAATATTTTATCCATTATATTTTCAAGCGCCTCCCGTGGAGATCACATAGTTTAGTAATATTCAACGAACAAAATGTTGCCATAAAAGTTTGCGCAGCGATGTTTGCACATTAGATTTGCATTTGCAATCAAAGCATGAACAATGACTTCATTTTTGTATCAAACGACGCTACAAAATAGCGAAAATACAGTAAAAAAGAACAATGCGCTCGCGTTGCTTCGTGATGTCGATTGTGAGATCGCGTTTGTAAATTCTGGATATGGATTTTTTGTCTGTTATATGGCACTTTTGTCCCGGACCATATACGGTCATGTAACTAGGCATGTTTTCGTTTTTGGTGCTTCGTATATTGACACATGCAATATATAGACATTATTCAAAGGGGGAGTTGGGCCAAAAGGTCATATCAGCCCCGCACGGAAATAGCGGCTCGAGAACTTGAGCTCATGGGCCTCAGAAAAGTGCCATCGCTGCTTTGTGACATCGATTGTTTCCGTTACGATCACGTGCGTTAATTGAACAAGGAGTTTTGGTCCGGGATATGAAGTTTCGTTCTGCGATATCACACTTTTGGCCCTTCTCATATCAGGCCATGTAAAAATGCATTTTCGCCTGCATTTGTTTCTATTTATATATTTTTATATCAATATCTTAGACAAAATAGTAAATATGTTTATAAAAAATATATTTATCCATTGAAATGAAAGTAAATCATTGGTTCCACATTTTAATACACCGACAATGGTTAGTTTAACTTCCGCACTTCCAATAAAGCAGAAATATTCTGTATATAAATTTGAATATGTTGAATATCTACCTTTAAACGAAATTGAATTTGTTGTGTGTTGAGTACCCGGTCTTGACACCGCGGAGTATAGACGACTATGTTTCGTTCTAGACTGTATGATTCTCCGTTGTTGCTGATGGACAGAGAAAAGGTCCATGTGAAAACGTTGTCGTTGTTTGCTGATCTCTTGCTTCGTTCGTCAGGAATGCAACAGTATGCAGTGAATGCATCCTCGTAAACACCGGGCACTACCTGTCGTTCCATTGCTTTATTCGTGCCATCCGAAAATGTCTGAATAAAACAATCGTTGTGTGCTAGAATATGTGCAGACAATATATCTTATTAAATTGATTTAAATCAATTATACGACGCAAGAATCGCTACTCGTCAGTTTGAACATGAAGTAATTATTATTATTATTACTATATTACTATCATTATTTGTATCATTATTATTAGTAGTAGTAGTAGTAGTAATAGTAGTTGTAGTAGTAGTAGTAGTAGTAGTAGTAGTAGTAGTAGTAGTAGTAGTAGTAGTAGTAGTAGTAGTAGTAGTAGTAGTAGTAGTAGTAGTAGTAGTAGTAGTAGAAGTAATAGTAGTAGTAGTAGTAGTAGTAGTAGTAATAGTAGTAGTGGTAGTATTACTAGTATAATTAGTGTTATTTTTTGTATTATTATAAGTGTTATTATTATTATTAGTATTATTATTATTATAATTATTATTTTATTAAACTAGAAGTTGAAGAAGGCTTAAAAGTAATAGAAGTTATTCTAATTATACCATGTTTCCTGTGATCCGGCAATTATAGTTCCGTAATACTTTTGAAGTGTACAGATAGAAGCATGTACAATCCTCATCGACTTCCAAAGCACAGAAACCATCTCCTTCTACATCTGTTATGACGAGCCGTGTACGTTCGTCTATGCTACAGTCCCCGTCATGGAAATTATCGTAGCATTCACAGACCCCTGAATTGCGTATCACACACACGCGTGTAGACATTATAGACGGTTATGTGAATATAATGCATGAAACACGAATAATGTACCTTAATGATTACGTTGGTTTAGTATAATCGATCAGTAGACGATCTCCTTTTGTTTCGGTTAGAGTTGCAATTTAAATATGAATCTCACAACGGTCACACTATGAATGTGATTTCTGCCATTTAGATTGAGGACTTTTCAAATGGAATATAATTTCAGCATATACAAATTCGCAGTTTGCAACAATAATCACGAGTGCTATTCAGCGAAAATCTAAACATCTGGTCAATAACATTATAATATCAAGCAGAAATCGTATGCAATATTGATATTCATAATTGTATATGTATAATATATGTATAGTTATGATTTATATAGTACATGGAAATTGTTTCATAAGACTACAGAAATATAGCATCTACTTTTACATTTCATACGTTTTTGACGATTTATCATACCATGAAAAAATTCTTCACAATGGCGACCTATGTAAAAGACCGAGCCAGTCCGATAGAGATAGCTCGATTTTTCTAATCGGCATACCTCGCTGATTATCATTGATAAAGGTATAGGAAGTTCAGCTATAAATAGGACAGCATATTCTTGGAAAAAGATTAAATAAAAGTTTAAAAACGTTAATTTCAAATCAGTTATAATCAATCCATTATATGTTTATAGATCAATGAAACAACTATGCATTTTCTGTATTGTATTTGATATTTGTCGTGATTCAGTAAATACATTGCGAATTAAAACGTGTATAATTAACTTTCAATGCGATCATGAGTGTAAAAAAAACGAACAAACTCGAACCTGCCATTTGTAAACTTTGTAGCGACTATGGTATATAAACAGCATAATAGCCGTATGACATCTGTGAAACTCGCTCGTATGCGTGCTTTCTCATTTGCATATTTAATAAAATTTTCAAATAGCAATTACAGAGCCACATCAGTGCACATATAATGCATTCGTTTGTTGGATATTGTTTGCTGTTTTAAACACATATTAGGTCATATCGCGGAGATTTAGTTAACCTTACCATGTGTTCATGGGCGAACTGACGTATTCAAGCACAGGGAAAAGTCTCGATTTTTACTATATACTATATATACTAACAAGGGATACAACTAGCCACAAATTCAGTCGACACAGGTTTGCAACAATTATTTTTCTTAATTTCACCCGTGAAAAAGCATTAAGACATACGATTGCGTGCGATTTCCGATGGTATTTGAAAAAAACATTGAATTATTTCGCAGGCGTATTACTTTATCTGACCATTAACTATGATTTCGTCTAGTTTTAAAACATATTGTTTTCTCGTTTATTTTGCACAGCTACAATCGCCATTGTTGTAAAAGAACGCCACCGAACGATATTGCTTCACGGCTTAACGTATGACAACTACATACAAGCCGGGTATAGGAGATCATTGTAAACAACAGCAACAAGTATGGCCAACTTTTGAAAAGTTTACTGAAGTTGATGGTAAACTATTAAAAATAAATAGTTTAAATCAATAAGTCATGAATAACACGCGCACGATCTGTTCACAAGGTTGCTACTTTGTAAGTGCATATGGTATAAATGATACAAAATAGCTGCCTATCGATGTTTTACAGGGGTATTACGTGTTTATCTTGTGTTGCAAACCCGTGTCGATTTTGATAGCTTTTGCCTTTTTCGCAAAATGTCAGTCTGTTTATGAAAAAACATCAAATATTACGTTACAGTTCGTATTTTTTTCGGTGATTGAGCTTACATTAACAAAGAAAATAAATCGTTTTTGTTATTTAAATTGCTTTCATTGGAAAGTTGAAAAAACTAGTGGTATCCCTTGTTAGTATATATAGTATATAGTTAACAAAAATCGAGACATTTCCCTGTGTATTCAAGTGCTTTTACGACTATGTGCTCATACCTACTTTCGGGAATCATCATGAAATTATTGCCGTACTTAACGAACAAACATGCCTTAGCTTATTGAATAAGCGAAAAAAACAATTATCACAAGAGAAAAATTATAGGTTCATCCGCATGGGTATGTGAAATCACGTCCGTACACATAGCATCATTAACTTAGGAAAGGAAACAACGAAAAATAAAGTTTGGTATGATATACATGTGAAATTAAAGAGCATGGTGTAATTAAAAAGCATGTCAAGTTTTGAATTTATATGAGCCATGGGAGATGGGCCAAAAGGTCATATCAGCCCCGCACGAAAATAGCGGCTCGAGAACTTGAGCTCATGGGCCTCAGAAAAGTGCCATCGCTGCTTTGTGACATCGATTGTTTCCTTTACGATCACGTGAGTTAATTGAACATGGAGTTTTGGTCCGGGATATGGAGTTTCGTTCCGCGATATCACACTTTTTTTATTTCCATACCTTGATCATTGCAAATTCCATTGTTGCTGCAGTTGTTGAAACATGAAGCTTTCAAATACTCTGTGACAAGAGCAGTATTGTTGTGTACATATACAGGGTCTTTTTCTAGCATATAACGAACCACGATGTTTACGGATTCAACGTGAGGTCTCGATAAAGTGTAATCATTGCCCATCTAGAAACAGATGAAAAAAGAACCATACAATATTGTGATCATGTTTTGTTGAAAATCGCTTTAAGTTAATCATAAGAAAACAGTTAAGGAATTCCGAAACCTGGAGGGTGCAACGCCATTATTCTTAAAGTTAAAGATGAAGTTGAACTAGACACATACATGAACATCAAATGTGCAGTCAGAAATTACGGCTGTCATATTTTCACTTGCAAATTCAAATAATCCCAGTGTTGCTGCTGACGTTTCCTCTATAACTGAGGTGCAATAATGTCTCGCTTCGTCTTCGCTGATGGTGACATCCAAACTTGAACGCTGCTACAAAATAACAACTCGTATATGAAACTTGTTATTGCTGCTTAACGAATAATCTGACACGAATCACAACCAAATCAGCATATAGATCACTTATGAAATACATCCATATGTTAAGGTATTATTGATAGTACCAAAACACGCCGTCAATTCCATTTATTCGATATTTTTAACTAACACACTTAAATTAATATCATTAAAAATTTGTCTAACATTGCACATGTGCACACTCCTATTTTTAGTTTAAACCTATTTATTTTAGCTCGATTGCATCGAAAGCCTAAGGCTTATTTGAAGCGCTCTCGAGTCCGTTTCCTGGGACTGGAACCAGTACTCGGTGTCTTTGGGGGAGATTTAAAGAACTGTGGAGATCGAATTCGTGACCTCCCGAACGCTAGGCGGACACCATATCCACTACGCCACGGCGACCTATCCACGGCGACTCCTATTTGTGATGTATCTTAGAATTCTCACGGTCTTGCTAATCTCATGAATATCAGTTGCTGTTCTTAGGTCCACATTGAAACTTGATGTGACATGTAATAGTCCGATTTTAATGAGGAATTATATATTTTGTATGTACGCTGTCCTTAAGAAAGGATATTTGCAGATTTTTTAAATATTTGTAAAGTTTCATCACTGATGCAGCAAGACTTTGAGCCACGCGTGGCACAACATCCGATGGTCAAACGAAAGGACGGAACGACGTAAAGGCAGACGGAAGGACAGACAATGACAAATGTACATGCCCTTCCCCTTTACACGTGGGGAAGTAAAAGATATATCAATATTGGAAAAATACTTTTGAGAAATATTTGAAAGTGCGCAATGTAATTAGGCATTGTGTAATCTCACCTTTAAAATGCGTGGCTCTTGTTGAACGTTTGGTAAGGTGTTGCTTATCCGGTCAATTTCTCGTATACGCTTTGAGCTGTGTACATCCCTTCGTTTTATTATAACGCATTTATTATATTTAGTTTCTAAATATTTCCTACAACCCATATCCGTGAATAGCGAACAATTGGGACTATATGGCCCTCCTTGATCATTCGGGTCTCGACCTTGTGGACAATCGCAATACGACGTTTCCTCAACATTCCAATCGTCTAAGGCTTTCACAACTGACGGTTCAAACAGGCTCTTGCCAGTTGTGTTACTTTAGAACATACGAATATAAATAAAATCATTCGATTAAGGGAACTAGAATGACTTCTTTTAAAAAAATCCGAATGTAATGTGCATTGTTAACAACATAAAAACAGTGCTGAATCCGAATATGAAATTATGACAATTTAGTATTAATAGTGTGTGTTTGACTAATACGGGTGACAGCGTAGGTCAATCAAAAGGTACTTACCAATGGTTGTTTTTGTGCAGTTCTGCGTTGCCAAAATCGTTGTTAGAGTTCCCGTCGTAGTCCCCGCATAAACCGTCAGTAGCATTGAAGTCTCTAGGAGACATGAACAGCTGAACATTCATGAACCAGCGGTAAGTTTCTGAATATGGATGAATCATCACCTCAATTGTCGTTCCGATTGGGGTTATTATCTAACCAAAAAACGAAAACAACTTGAGCAAACGAATATTGTTTTTACAACGTGCACTAGAATGAAAAAGTTAATTTCAATCTGTTTATATATTCATAATAAAATACAAATGCAAACATCATAAATAACAAATAAAAACACATAAAATTGATTAAAAATGAGGTCACTGCTTAACAAATTTCAAGGAATGCCGAACATCACAATTATCCAAGAATAAATCACAAAACGCACAAATGTAAATACATTTTTTGTAAGTTTAAATTAATAAGAATATGAATATATTCTCTATTAAAATATGCATGTGATTTGGACGTTTAACATTAACCTTATGATGTTTCTTTATTAAGAATCGATGCAGAATTTATAGATTATTAGAACGTGTGTATATAAACAAAAACCACCAGTATAACCAAGACAACCTCATGCTACACAAGCTTAATGCCGTATTAAAGAAGTTGAAATGTACGTATCGTGGAAGGAATTACTTTGACATTTATCATTTTAATATAATCTGCCTCATTTTTAAACTTAAACATAAGCTACACATAAGCATCAAATGCTAATGTGAAGAACAAATGGTATATATGAAGCACAAGAAACTTGCTAAGTTATTTTCATTTTGATTTCAACTCTATCAGAGTCAAAAACAAAAACGACATACCTCCCAAACTGAGCTAGTCTTCGCATTGACCCGCAAAGTGTTTATACCTTCGCATTGTACATAGTCAATCAGCCAAGCCTTTCGAGAACACCCATCAATGGCAAATACGTTTCTTCCGGCCTGGATTCGCAGCCCACATGTACATCGTGCCAGATTGTTGTTACAAAGGCCATATTTTTCTTCTACCTGGGAACATTAATAGATCATAATTTATACATTAATGAGACGCAAAACTCACTTTTGTATATAATCAACTGATAGAATTAGGGTTTTCTTTATTTGCTTACCTTGATGCTGTACCTCTTGATGCTGTCTGTATAGAAGGCATATGTCTTTATTTTGATTTTCGAAAGGACTGCAAAGTAAAAAAAGTTTTCATTAACATACAATTACACGACAAAGATCGGATCTACGACTGTTTGCTTGTAAGCTATTAACGAGAATTCTCGAACATCAGATTGGTCAGACACAATATCCTATAACTGGTTCCAGATTAAATTCTTGGTTATTAATAAATGTCGTGTAAATAATGCGACCATATATCACCTCATCATTTCTTTAGTGAAAACGAAAACAGTCTTTCAACACCAGTACGGTACAGTGATTTATGAATTGTATGGAACATTTAACCAGAAATGGCGCGGCCGCGGCCGACGCGTATCCCCACGACGCATGTTTGACCCAGGGGTCAGATCAAATTTCCTAATAGTGCACTGTCGCACATATGCTCATAGCAACCATGTGCGTAAGTTTGAAGGTTCTAGTGCTAATAGTGTAGGAGGAGATAGTGGCCAGGACGGACGGCAAGCATGTTGTTAGTAAAATGAGTGAAAATCTCTGACCCGGCCCCACGCCAACCCTCATTACTTTTGACCCAGGGATCAGATCGAAATTCCAAACAGTGTACTGTCGCACATATGCTCATAGCTACCATGTGTGTAAGTTTCAAGGCTATAGTGTTAATAGTGTAGGAGGGGATAGTGGCCAGGACGGACGGACAGACGGCGAAGATAACCACATAATCCCCACGCTTTTCGAAGCGTGGGGATAATAACATTTTTAAATAATATTGTCCGAAGAAATAGCAAGATTACATGCACATGTTTAATACCTCTCTTTGTACTTAGTTTTAGCTATGCTACACAATATAGTGTACGCTTATTCGTTTGCAAATAGTTGCATAAAATAGCATGAACATGGTACTTTTTTATTATAAGGAAATATTTGCAAAATAGTACTGCAAATCACCACAGCACGAGACTCAACACACATACACGCAATAAACACAAAAACTTCCCCAGTACATATTTGAGGATGAACCTTTGCTACGGAGTATATATTGGGGATTTAGTTTATAAAGGGAAATTGTAGGAAACAGACATTATATCTTTACATTTCATTATCTAGTACTTATTTCTCGCTCAAATGCATATCAAATCAAGCATATCGTTTCCTGAACAAAACAAATAAAACGGCTAAACAATAGTGTCTGTCTAAGGCTACACAATGTACCATTTGAGCTGTTAAGAACTATTGAAATATACAGATTGTTTGATTGCAGAAGAAAGTGTTGGTATTTTCAATGCATGTAAAATGTTAACGAATTTCTACGTTACCATTGGACGAAATGATAACCAAGCACATCACATACAATTACTTGGGCAGTGGCATTCTAAGTGGGCTAAATAGAACAGTTATTTGTTTCTGTGAGTAACGATATCATTCTGAATATCAGCTTTAATCATTAAAATCGTTCTTAAATGAATTCAGCGGTTGTTGTTAATTTGCCTTCCCTCAAACATTTGTGAAATTATTTTGGCAATACGTGTTTTTGATGCATATAAATATCGCATAAAATTTAGTTCATTTGAAAAAACAACGAAACAAATAAATATTAAATTAAAGAAACATTTTCAAAGAATGTGTTAAATACCGCATTTACTAAAGAACTGGTCATTGTACTTCATTGCACGTGTATCAGATGTGTTCTATTGTATATTTCACTCCCAGCACTAACAAATGCACAATGGTATATATAATAAATAAAAATACATCCTTTACCGCCCATCAGCTGTCATCATGTGCGGATCAACTCGGCTATGACATTTTCCTGTTGGGATTTGCGATTGAATAATTACCTGAATAAAACAGACCTAGTGGTTATGTATCGTATTTTCCTGGCGAATATTGTGCTTATATATTTATAAATTATTATACTCAATTTTACTTCAAAGTTTAATAAAAGTAATGCAATTAAATGGTGGATTGATTTTATTAACCGTATCATGATGGTATTAATTCAATATAACCGAAGTGAAAGCAGATAACTCCTAATATATAGCAAGAGTTCCAATTGTCAAAAACACACAAAAAAGACAAAGAAAATGAATACGATTGGGGTCATAACATTGGGTTGATAAATGCCACCGAGATTTATTCGCGAAATATTGAAATGTATAACACAATCTAACTTAATTATTTTAAGGAAACTAGTCAATGGTTTAATGCACAACAAAGAAACATAATTGATACTTGTGGATTTATGATGAAACTAACAAAGACGTGTATCTACGTTTTTTAACGAAAAACAATCCTCCCATGCACCAACTTACACATACTAATTTTACAAAATTTATCACAATTAACGTGAGTATGATTCAACGCACAAATATACGCAGAAATGAAAACAATGTGCTCTACATTTTGATTCACCACGCAAGCACATCTCAGAAAGTAAATGAACTCGATTATGAAGTATTCCGATCCCAGGACGAGGTCATAGTTTTAAACGCTATGGAGAGAACGCTACTTGCGCAACCATATTATTTAAACACATGTATAGATAAAGTCAGTACTGGAAAATGGGAAAACACTTTAACATATAGAGAAAACTTAAGGATTTCGGTAACAAAGCTCAATTGTATTAGTATATTTAATTAGTATATGCTTAGTAGTCCTCGTAATATTATTCCATTTCATTTTGCGAAGTCTTCCATCAGTTTAACCGTAAACTTGTGGGGGATGTTGTTGTAGTTAATCATTATTTTGAAGGAACATTTTTTTCCGAAACTAATGGCGCTGAGGTGATGTAAAATTACGTCATTTACATGGTTAAACTCGGCAACATCTCATATCGTAACGTTCTAGTTGTAAACTATATACATTCCTTATGATGGGCGCCCTTATAAAAGGAAATTAAATCTAATTTTTTACTCCCTTAATAAACAATGCATGTTAACAAGTGATTCCTACGTGTTCTATTAAAACACTGAATGAAGTCCAATATTTTATATTTTGATAAATCAAGCATACAAACCCTATCAAAGCAATATTAGGTTTGTCAGCTATAGTTGGTTTTTTTAATTTATGTATCCTTTAATGAAAATACATTTTGTCACTTGATGTTTATTAACAACAATCAGATGCTAATGTTGGTATCTCTTTGGGTAATTTAAAATTGCAATTAAACGTACATATTTAAGGCCATTAATTTTCAGCGGAGGCTTAAACTTTAAATATCTTAGTGTAATACTAGATATACGTGTTACGATGCGAGTAATTCGATACTACTTACTGTGATTGGAGAAAGTTCGTAGCCGCTCCAAAGAGCATGATCGGTTCTGACGGGCAGCATTAAAAGTAACGTAAACGTGGTCGGATCACTGGTAAACTTCTCTATATTGTTAATGGACATCGAGTAATTTTTATTTTTGTCCCAACTGTTAACGGATCTGTTATCGTACATCTGTAGAGAAACATAAAAAGAAACACAATCATTTCATGTTTCAACTGTTTTCCTAATTTGATCTCATCGATAATAAACCATCTGTCAGTCATATGCCGGCCAAAAAAGGTGGTTTTGATAGTAATAATATAAGGAAAACTTCTCCGCTCCCTACCGTAACTGTTTTATCAAAGAACCTGGACAAATGCAAATGCATTATTATAAAAGATGTTTTTCTTAAATATGACCTTGTTCTTGACCTCATATGACGCAGTATCGCGCTCGATAGAGATATCATTAAGACAGATACACATGTTTTCACCAAGTGTAATTAACATTTTGCAATCCACGTGGGTCTTTGCGTATTCACAAGCTAAATATTGACGATGGACAAATAATAGGTAATCTCAAACGATCGCCATAAGTACCTTGTGTTTAGGTAAGGTGAATGTAGGAACTGTATCAATATATTGCCATTTTATTCATAAAAAGTACTAAGATGACATGGATGGAACCCTCTAGATAGAATACAATTTAAAAATCCCTTCGTTGTATGAATGTTTGTTTTTTAATGGAAATATCGAAGTATCTACTGATTGGATTGGGTTCCTTTATTTATTTAATTTGGCAAAGTGTTATCCTACACATGAAAACCAAATAATCAAGCAATAACATTTCCACAGAGCCACATATAGTTCGATTCCTGGAATGTATATGCGTACATATAATATTTTCATATATCAAAAGGATATTTTGAAATGATTAATCATTTGAATGTTTGTCGTTTTGCCAATAATACATGAAAATCTGGTGAAAAATCTATGCCGTCAAGTTTTGACACACCTTCAAAATGTGTCCAAAATTATTTGTAATACCTCTATCAACAGCCAAGTTACAGTCAGTTAGTTGAAAAATGTTAAGAACATTAATACGATTTGCCGAAAGTATGAGTCAGTTATGTCGACTTCAGGTCATTGTCGTGTTTAAAGGGCAGACGGCTCGATCCTCTATTGACGTTTCTGCTCTTTATCCCATCCATCCTTTATAGTATTTTCGTGAGACTTGCCTCAAATGGGGATTGCATGGCGACGATATGCAGAATGCATGGGTAAATCCTCGATCAAGGTCAAGGTCATAATTAAAGGTAAAATGTTTTGCCCCCAAAAGTCGTGTACGCCCCATATATCCTACCTACATTGACCGAGTGTCATGAATTTCAATAAAATAATATGCTTATTGAGACGATGTGCAGAAAGCATGATTCAGTCACGCTGGCCTAGAGGAAACGTCTTACTTACTTCAACGTCAACTGTTTGATAATCCGTTTTCATTTCTAGGCTAAATATCCTTCACCCTTTCACGGAATTTGGTATAACTTTTATCTATATATGTAAACAGCATTAAGTTAATGTAAGGAAGACATGAAGAAGAAGTAAAAATGTACCAACGTCAATGTCGTACTTCATTGTCAAATGTTTGAGTTTCATTGTTTTGTTTTGTCGATATCTCCTATCTCTGGGACGGATTTTTTCATAAAATTCCGCTAAAATGAAAACGCTGTTCTTATGTCAAGGCCTTAATTACTTTAAGCAATGTTCATTCAAGGTATACCATATACCTTGAAGGATTTTAATTAAACTATTCAGTTCATTTTTAAATGTGTAGAAAGTATGAGAGTTTTTTCAATCGTGCCTTAAATATATTTTGATTTTTGAGGAGGTATGAGTCATTAACGCCAGCTAAATGTCAAAGTCAACCCGGTTCAAAGTTTAAACCTCCATTTTGGTGTCCGCTAAATATCCCCTTATAACTTTGAATGGTTTAACACGAAACTTGTTTACACTATTAAAACATTAAAATATCGAAACGATAGTGCACAATGCATGAGTCAATCACGCCATCCCAAGGTCATGACATCATAAAAGGTCAACAGAAAATTCTTTATTTGTATAAAATATTTTTATTGAAGGTTAATACCAGTCAAACGACTATCAGATGTCCTGAATAAATCACACTGTCTTAAAGTCTATGTCACTACTTCAAGGTAACACATATCTCGGCGGAGGATAATGCTATCGCTTAGACTGCCTTGTTTGTAAAATTTATCACTGTCTGTATAAGGGAAGCATTGTTGTTGTATACCAGCCCTTTGTAGCAAAATATTTGTGTAGAAAGTAAGCGCCTTCTGTTTTTAAATACAACTTATAAATGAACTGGTTGCAGCTACATATCTTTGTGAAATTACACAATTTCTAATCAAATCTTTTAGCCTTATCTTAAAATACGGGTGTGCGGATGAAACAGATATTTTAATTTAACTTGTTTTATAAAGTGAAAAGCATTTGCAAATAATAATTGTGCGTGATATGGATATTATACCTGTGATTAACGACTGGATTTTATAACTAAATAATGAAGAAAAAAAAAGATAATAGTACAGACGTTATTTTTAAAAGCCTTAAAATAATTAAAACAATTTACTACGATACAGTCAATACGAGTACACATATACTTGTTTTGTGAATTGGTTCCTTGTTTCATCTGAAAACAAATTCCCCGTACTTCGTTCACATTGTAGTTATATTATAAACAAGTGTATGGGCTCTACAACACCATTCACTGTGGAAGCGTTGTATACCCCGCAATAGGCGAAGGGATATAGTTTTAGCCGTCCGTTCGTCATTCCTGTCTTCTTTCCGTCCGGAACACTTCACTCCAAATTGTGCAGTCGCAATCCATTTAAAACCCATCGTAATCCATCGGAGGTATGGCCATTATTTACTTGAAACTTAGCACACTTTTGCGTCTGGAGCTACATTTTAAAACTGATTGATTTCATTGAAACTTTGCATTAATGTTTATATAGATAAGAGAATGATGCATTTCAAATTTCGACGCAAACCATTTGTTAATAAAACTGTTATGGCCCTTTTATATATGAAACTACCCTTGTTATGTAGGACTGTTAATGTTTTGGGCGTTATCTCCAATAACAAATGAGTGTTACAAACATGGAACTTAAAATGTTGATATCACTCATCAGGGACTGAGTCACATGCAAGATACATAACCCTTGAGCAAGGTCAAAGTCACACATTGAGGTCAAAGCTCACGAGTTTGATGAATTCATCATAATTTAGCTATTGCTTCACTATGCATCAAGGGACTATGTAATTACTATCGACAACTGTTCTTCTCTATCTGACTATATGTCACAGCGGTGACTACCGGTATGCTCTCTTTGGTCGAGGTTAAGATCAAATACCGATATCAAATGTTATAAAGTTTGATAAAAAGAAGCAATATTTTGTTAGGATTTTACCAAACATAAAGGTTCTAAATCATCTGGGGCTGAATCACGTGCATGACCTATAATCCTAGAGGCAAGGTCAAGTTAACACGATTAAGTCATAGATCACAAATTTGATGAACTATTAATAATGTTGACTATTATTTAAGGGATTGTGTAATTACTTTCTTAACTTGTTCTCCTTACTCTGGCTGTGTGTCACAGGTAAGATTCATGTCTCTAGGATCAAGGTCACACACTGAAGTCAAAGGGTACAATTTTTCATTCAATGCGCTTTAATTTGTTTGGATTTAACCAAACATCAAAGGAATTTCAACCATCTTTAAACATAATTTATATAGCGCGGATATCATTTCAACGAATTTGCTTCTTTTATTAGATTTTATCTTACTTTTTGATAACGGGTCTTATATCACTCAGAAACTTAAAAAAAAAGAAATTACTGAGCCTTGTATAGCTTAATAAATTTGAATTTAAATCATATTTAATTTAATTAAGCCTTTTCATTTATGTCCATCACTTGAAGGTGCAAAATCTAAACGATACTGTAGGGTTGTAAAACTGTTATCTATTTATTAAATTATATTGATCCACGAATAAGAGAATTACATTTAAATTTGTAGTTCCGGTATGTTCTGGGGTGATGCTCAATTAGTATAAAGACTAAATCGAAATCACGAAGAGAAATGTATTACGTGTATGCCTTTGATTCAACTCAACACACATTTTGAAACGAGATAGAGCACTTCTCTTAAGACAGTCATTGTCAAATGGGAATTGTACTTTCAGTTTCATTATGTCTTTGGATTCTATTAATGCTGTTTCCGCCATAAGAAACAGTCCTAAAAAAGTATTTGCAAAAGCAGTGTAAAAGGCAAAACCAATATTTCGATATGTCTCGATTTATCATTTTCAGCATACCGACTATAACACACTCCAGTAGTGAAAATAATTGTTCATGTTATGTTATTTGCGCTTGTGTTTTGTATTGTGTATCTTAACAATAAAATTCAAAATATCATCCAAATTGTTAAACCAAAAACATTAATGGTTTCCTGAACTAAAAATTAGTTTCAAAAAGTGTAAATGTATAATTTATCATCAATGATTTTGAACCATTTCTCAAATTTAAGACAAAATATTATAGGAGAATGTCAAAAAAAAAATCATCTCTATACTGGTTTTAGCTATACTCACCATACTTATGTTATGGAATAACGAATGTTTTTCAGTTTGTTAGAGTACCGCACACGGTACTATCAAAACATTTAGCATCCTCCTTCTTAAGACTTTTACATTTTGACAATTCTGCGATTAATTATAATGAGATATCCGTCATTTTTCGATCAAATAACTATAAATACTTAACTTAACATTGTTTAAAATACAAAATCTTACAGTAATATTGTCCAGTCCACATTTCTGCATAGCAACGCCACTGGAACAACCGATAGGATTTCGCATGTGTACGTTTAGATAACACAGGTTTGCTATGCTGTATTTGCATCCGACGGGAACTGTAAACTGGAACACTATTGTACCCGATCCGCCTTTTGGGATTTTTATTGCAGGAGTGAGAATCTACAAAATATATATCATAGTCCATCAATATTAGTTTTAGTCTGGATGTATTCGTGAAGTAATTCAATTAATTAAATAACCTATAACTCGCTAAAAAACTCATCCGTTTTAAATGATAACCATCTGTAACATGTAGTAAAACGTAAATATCATATCATACTGAAAGTATTTTAAACGTTGGTGTGATAATAACCTTAAAACTAGTTGATATCCGTCTCTCGTGATATCCTGTCCATCTGTATCATTACGCGCCGGATTTTCAAGTTTTATAATTTGATCTTTACATTAATTCACAGATCTACTACACTAACTAAAGGCAGTGCTGCCCATTTAATTAATGTTCAAATACCACACCAGTCATACAACATATTGTTTTATATGCGAGAATTTCAAAAAATATATAGTTGTATATCGTTTTTGGTTTAATTCAGTTATAAACAATAAATTAATAGAAAACATTTCATACACCAAAATTTTTATATTTTGTCGATACTAAGTGTTATATAATTTTCATCGTTTGAGTTTACGAATTAGAAGACAATAATTTTCCCATAATACAATCTAATGAATGCTTGGGAACACTGAAAGTGTGCACTAGGAAATCGAGTGAGTTTGGCGTGTTTCAGTCAAGTCAAGTACATTTTATTTACAAAGTCGAATACACAAGCAAGTAAAATAAGCTCTAATGAGCTTTTTAAACCGACTTACAAGTACATATAAATTCAAAAACATAAAGAAGGTTAAGATCATTGTTAAGATAATGTTAAGACAAACAAACTAAATAATGCATATATCATCACATATAATGTTATATATATGTTATTATAATGCTAGTGTAGTACATCTAAGCGGAAAGGTACTAGGTATGATATAGACACAATGAACATATAAAAGCTAGCATACAAACATTATACAAATATTACAGAGTTAAAACTTGTGCAGTAGCTGCTGATATTGACTATATGTCTAAAACTGCCTTAAAAGAAAGAGAGTAAAACACTGAAAGACGAATATTGACACCGCAGTGCGACAAGTAAAACATGTTGTAAGAAATCGAATGTCTCCTTAAATTAGGTTTGTGAAGAACTGAGCAGCAGCTACCTCACACGACAGAGTATACATATAATTAAATGTATGCACGTTAAGCAAGGATAGCACATTCTTAAAGCCGGACATTCCAAATAGACATAGAGCAGTACAAATATGACTAAGGAAATATGATTAAGAGTATTTAACACATATAATATAATCAAGCACATGTGAAGCATTTAGAAAAGTGCAGGCTAATAAAGCTATTGTGCGCATTCCGATTTGGACAGTCGAACTGTATAGACGTAGTTAAATTTTGAGTTTATATATTTTTGTACTTATTTACTAAAGAAGTTATGGTTAACTTAGAGATGAAAAAGAAAATTTGAAGATATTCTATATGTGTATGAATGAAATGATTTTCATGTACATAACATTAATTTTGATACTATGTATTTGATGAATTATCATATCATTTTGATGTTTGTCATGGTAAGTGCAGACAGTAGACTGTTCAGATGCTTTACCAAATACACAAAATGTATTGAAAACTATATTAGTCTTGTTGTGTTTATTCGCGATCAATAAGAAAAAAAACATGGTATTTTATGTGCGATTCGTATATATCAGAAGTGAATGAAGTGGTATTTGAGAAATATATTGAGTAATTGTAACAAACAACGCGAATTTTGAAAACAAAGTAAACAGTGTCGATGCATCACAGGCACGTGAGTAATAACTTGACAAGTTAAAGCTTGTATTTGTCCTAAATCAAACATGTGTATGCGAAACATTCCAAAAAATCACATCAATGAAGATATTCTTTTCACTCCTATTAATTTACACTAGTACGAGTGAAAATTCATATTTTGTTAACATGTGATTCTTTGGAATTTAACGCATAAATATATAAGATTAAGTGAAAAAAAATATTAACCTTTACATTGTAAAATTATTGTTCAAGTGCTAGTGCGATACATTTGCACTGGATTTGCATCGTTAAACATTATTGTCATTGTGTTGTAAAATTTGGTCGTATGTACAATTGTTGTATTAACCCTTCGAACCCATTTGCAGCAGATGTGTTTTGGAAAACAACTGATATTCGAGTTAAATAACTGGAAATTGCAGATAAAATTCGAAGTTCGTCCCAATATGGAAATTAGGTACGAGTGCTGGGACAGACTCCGGGTCCTCACATAATGCAACATCAAGCGCTAAATAACACCATGCACTTCTAAATAAACACACAAACACTACTGATAATGGGATACATTAAAAAAAACAAGCTGACCAGTCATGAATATTTCGAAAACAATAATGTTTCTTGTTATTACGGTTTGCATCAAATAATAACCTATAATCCCATAGATTTCCGAATAAGATGTTGAATAGAAAATGCTTCTAGCTGTATTATCATTATAACTTTTAAACAAACGAACCACTTAATTATCATCAGACGTTTAAGTTAACTTTTCGAATGTCACATTCGTTCATGTTTTGGATTTCCATTGATCTGAAGAACTGCACAGAGGTCAACGAGTTCGAACTTTTCATATATAACATGTTTTTATGACATATGATTGCATATATTCGTGATTAATTAACAATAAAATAATTAAGTTTTCTAATTTGGATTGATTTGTTATGATTACTTATTTCGTATATTGTAAAGGGACTTGTTCAATGTGTAACAATATGACATTTAAAAAATGACAGGTATTTGAAAAATTTGTCTGCGAAAAAACTAGCAAAATAACACTGACTCCTTACTATGAAAATGTAAAACAATCATTCCGACCTTAATTGATACTATTGCTCGTTTTAATCCAAGCTTAATTGCAAATGCCTTATAGGTGCAGTGGTAACGAATTCGTGTTTGCTCATAGAATACCCGGGTTCTATTCTCGTGGGTAGCAAACTTTCATTTAACATGTTCTCTACGCAGATTCTAATTTTAAACTATTACCAATATTATATTTGTCTAAGTAAATATTAAAATCTATGACACAGTAACTAAAAAGCCCACAGTTAAAGAATAAATAAGTGTGCTACTATACAGAGTAACACATAGACGTCTCGGAACAAACCATGTTAGGGAGCGATCCACTGCTAGTTTATTTTATACAAACCAATTCGCAAGACGGATGGGGTAAAGCTCTACTATTTCTTTCAACAGTTGGAAGACGAATGAAATATGTTTAAATTATTTAATACAAATGATTATGTGACAAAGGAATGCACAGTGCATGTATTGCTTACACTTTCACTTAATGATTAGTTTTAATTACACCATCAATCGATTACTTCCACTACATTAGATTATACGACATAATGAAAAGATATTCAATGTACATGTAGGTTATACGTAACGGACGTACAATCGTTAATAATGTCATGAAGAACATTCAATTCATACAGGGACAAAGTGAAACGCTCTTATAACAATGCGAATGCTGTAACCAACCTTTATTCCGGCAAAATATTCCTCACTGTTGTTCATGGGTGTGTTCTGGCCATTTGGAGCTGCTGATACCTGTACGCCACAAATAATCTAAAAAACAAACATATGACGAGTAGGTATCCAAGATCCAACATCGTTTAATAATATGAACAGTTTAAATTTTTATTAAAACGTGTAACCAACATCAACAAAAAATATTTTAATGTTAATTATATTACAGAAAATAATAAAAATAAATACATTAAAACCCATGATTATTTTGTTGTCTTTCAAATCCGATTCTGTTAGACGGAATGTGGCATTGCCTGCAATTGCCTTTTGTCGTATTGTAACAGTTTTGTCTTGTTTAATTATCCTGTAAACCAAAATTTATTTTGCGTGTAAGCCATATAAGATGGTAAAATATTTTAATTACGAACATGATTAACATTATTACATGAGCGTGTTTAACATGGTATCTTTGCAATGTGAGAGACTTCTTAGGAAAAAAGAAATTAGTGAACAAAACTTATTAATAAAGGGCATTTTACAATAAACAACCAAAATGAAAACAATTTCTGCCACACATAGTTTTACATCATACTCGCTTGATAATAAGCTTACCATGTAATCGTGTAGTACATATGGGGCTTTGTCGTAAAGTTGCAAATGAAAACAGAATACGGTGTTGTGCCGTTAAAATCCAAGGACGGTTTCACAGTTATCACGCCTAAGTCACCGTCCTCAGGTGCTGGTATAATATCTGTGAAATCATGACATGGCATATATTGATGTCAAATTAACGACAGTTATTCCTGAATTTATTTATAATAAAACAAATAAAGAAAACATGCTACACACTTATGACTTACGTAACTCTACAAGAAAATAATGTCTATTGGAATTGTTCACGTTAAAATATCCAGTAAAATGCGATATTTAACACAACATACACATTTTTAAAGGATATAATTTACCTTTTCCTTGTAAATATGGCGGATCTGAAAAAAACACACAAGATTATTAAAAAGCTCAAGAACGGTACTTATATCACGCAATTCTGAAAATTTAATATGAACGATGTAAATGTGTAACTTATTTAATAAAACATTTACAGGCATACACTTGTACTGAGCTACTTAAATAATTACCAAAGCAATATGCTTCATATGCTTTTGTGGGTTCAAGATAGTACTGGATTCCAGTACCACATTTGCGGACCTTTATGTTCTGGCCCTGTTCACATATTGAATGATGAGTCCGTACGCACACTTGTATACTTGTTTCAGTTCCGTTTTGATCCAAGTTTTCGAAGTCAGTTGTGTTGGCTAACATAAATTATTGCATTATCGATTGATCGCATTATATACAAGCTAATACTTAGTTTACAAATCGAGAAATGTTATTTATAAAATAGATGAGTGATTAATAATTGATTTTGTTTTCGTTTTTTTTTGTTTCAGTTTTCTGTTTTCTTTCCTACCATTGTTGTATGATAGTATTTTTCGAATTATCTTATTATCTTGTTGAATTTGCGAACGATTCTTGAATGTAGTTATACTTTATTGATTTATGAAAAGCCATCTTTAAAGTTATAAATGTATAAAAAAAAAACACATGCGATATACCTACCATGCAGGTAGATTGGTTCAACTGTGCCACAGGCAAAGAGGTCTGGTACATGATCTGACCCAGGCATGTGGTATTGAAGTCCATTGAAACTTACGTTGTACCAATCCGACGAAAGATAAAAATCAGATATCCACCGTGTTACGTTTTTGTCCACCCTTGATCTACCCATCATGCTATGGAGTGCAATCGTGTTGTTGCATCCTAAAATATGCAGTTCTTATAGAATGTGGGGAAAACAACGGAAACCATTTTTTACATCGCCTTTATATAGGTTTATCTTAAACGATAGACTCGACAGTAGGATAATGAAACAGTGAAATACCTATACACTACTTCTCATTTTAATATGTAGCTTATGAAAAGAAATAAAACTTTTCTATAAATAGAATGAGTTTTATCTACTTTTATACGATTTGACGTCGCATATTGAGTGTCAACATGAAAAATGCATTAACATTAAATATTCATTTACTTGATAAAAAAGAAGGACAATTATACTATTTGTTAGTAACAAAGTGAAAGTATCAAAATCGTTTGTTATCATACTGAAATAATAATTAAATGGAACACATGTTTCATGTGTGTGCTTCCGTTTTCTCCGAAAATCACATAAAAAGAGCATTGCAACAAACTGTCCATTATCAATATGTTGTAAATTGTTCAATGTATGAAACTACGTTTACAATTATACCCTAATTACAAATAGTGTTTGTTCATATAGCACACTACCTACAAAAGTACGTACCGATAACATTTCTCCAACACACGATAATCACTACAAATGTCCAAACTGACATCTGGGTTTTATTTCTGGACATCTTCTCCTCCAAGAGTTCCGTTAATTGTGATTGCTTATGTATATGTCTTCTTTTACAACTAGAATTTGAGCTCAAGCTTTCAGTGCTGCCATTATGTGGTCGAAATCGAACATGGACTGGGATTTTTGATAACTGCTTGGTTTTGAATTGTGAAGTATTATTTTGTAGTCAACCTCGAATTATTGATTCAGTTTCAATCTACACATTTCATAATTCTCTATTATATCGATACACACTGGTTAAACACATGATTTGACAAACAGCATTTGTGTCAGTTATCTTTTCTAATCCTTTCTTTTTGTTTTTTCAATGCACCACCATGCTTCACAAAGCCATGTTTCCGTTAAATCTTGCCTCGTTAATGATTAAAATATATACTCGTCAAAACTTCTTACACATTATATAATCCAAGCTCCTATAAAATGCAAAACAAATATACAAATGCAGTAATATACAGCAACAGGTAATCAAAACACGCGCTTAGTAAGATACAAGTATTATTTGCAAAGGACATTTTCACATGGGGTTTTGTACATGTAAATCTTAGTAAGTACCGATAATTGTTATAGTTACTGTACAAGTAGTTCGGCCGTAGATATTATTTCCAAATAGCGCAACAGGCTGGAGTTTCACTTTGTTATTTATTTAACTCGCCTAACCGATTTGGGAATTTTTTGCTTACACAAAATAATTACATACCCATACAATTTCAAATGTTGATGTTTTAACCTTTACGATTATCAAGCGTAATTTCGACCAATTAAATATATATGGCAAAACACGTTAGACAGATTCAATGATTTCAATGTTTTTCGAAGTAAAATACTAGTTAGTTAAAACCAGAAATGATTATGCTTTTAATAAATAAGTGACACTACAGTTGAAATAACGTGAGATTTTTATCATTGCAGTTCTTTATTTATGGCAAGTGATCAAATGCCAAACAATGTGAAACTAAAGAGAGTAAATGCATACATATATGATAAATATATAAAACACCAAAAGTTACAAATTTAGCACGACTAAAACATAGTTTAACGTGTTATGGTAGTCTTATGTTTTTCATGGGGATCAATTGCGTCTTTGTCCAATAACCTGTCACACTAGAACACGTAATTAATTTGAGTTATTTGTAAATGGTATTATAACACAAATATAGTGCGTCAATTACTTACGTTTTTTGCACTCAACCGATCGGCTGTGCTCACACGTTTATATTATGGTAGCTTGTAAATAAAACAAATATAAAAGCTATCAAGCACGACAAAATTGTTGACAGTGTTTAAACATCGTAACTTGTAAAATATTTTGTTTTGAAGAGTGACAAAACAAATAAATCGTACATATAGAAAATGTGCATTAAAACAAAGTAACAACAAACAATCTTAGATAAAATAACGTAACAAAGTGGAGTGGAGGCATTTGGCTTAATAAAAGCATTATTTATTACACTAAATGTTATGGGCTGTATCACTAACGGAGCTATTTTAATGGTAAAACTACGTGTTTACTATGGTGTATAAGTTGACAACTTCTGAATTCAAAATGTGAATAAGAACAAGGTCAACACATCTAGACCAAATTAGTATACGTGTTTAACTGGTATAGGTATTCTTATCTGCAAGATGAAAGAGATAAATCTTTTTTTTCCAGTCGTAAGTTAAAAACCTTGGGAACCGTTTCATCAATATTAACGATTTACTGCGATCGTAAATTCTGTAGAGTTTAATGTAGTTGTTAATGACTATACATACATTCCGGTTCATCAAGAAAATCGTAAAGACACCCCATATGTTGCATAATATGTTGTCGGGTATAAACTCTCTGTTCGTTACGGAAAAAAGCATATTAAAACAAAGCGGTTAAAGTGTGAGCTGAAAACGTATTTATTTATTGATCATCGCGTATTTTTCTATTCTAAAGAAAAATATTATTTCTTAATCGAAGTGGTATTTGAAGATCAACGTTATTATTTTCATTATAACACCAAGATGATTTATTAAAGATATGTGTGACTGGTATAATAGGGCGATTGAATAAACAACAATATGGTATAGATCCTATATAGGAGAGGTTGCCTGGAACAAATAGTGGGCAATACTGCAATACTGCAAAACGCCTACTGCAAGGAAATACTATTTAGCACCCACAATGGAAAACGCCATAATCAAATAGACTACATAATGGTTCAAAGGCGCTTCCCCGCAGTGTAAAAACAGCCCAGACATGGAGCTTTCCAGGGAGTTGGCCGACCTCTAGCTCGTTCGAGTTACCTTCTGGCTTCACCTGAAGACAATCAAGACAATCGGACACACAATAATCGAATTCAACCTCAAAAGGCTCAGAGACCCGAAAGTTGCAAAAGCCTTCCAAGCAATAATAGGAGGACAATGTTCAGCTCTCAACATTCTAGAACCTACCGACAGAGACATAGACACGTTGAATGCCACCTTCAATACAGCAGTAATTGAAACAGCAAAGTATCGCCCAGTCTATAGGCGATGTTGAACAGCCGATGTACTTGAACTGTGCGACAAACGTAGAGCCTTAAAGAAGAAGAACGACACAGAATGTGCCGAGCAGTTCATAGCATTAAATGAATAATTCAAACGCATGGCAAAGGGAAACTGGACTGACGATCAGTGCAAGGACACCGATGAAGAAAAACAGCAGCAATAAAGCATACCAGCTGGTAAACGATCTGACTAGCATACAGCAAGGGCGAACAACCACAATCAAGGACACAGATGGAAAATGTATAAATAAAATGGACAGAATACTGCTCAGAGCTGTACAACTACAGAACCACACGAGACCCAGAAGTCCCGAATATCCCTGCTGAAACCAACAATGACGACCACCCCACCCGTTGTGAAGAAGTGAAAGCAGCAGATATCGCTGAATACAGGGAAGTCAGCAGGAGTGGACAGCATTCCAGGAGAGCTGGTGCAAGCAGGGGGCGATAAGGCCAGCGCCTTACTTCTATCTGATCTTGCATACAGGTAATGGTTCGCACCGTTGACGCAATCCCTCATCATCACCCTCCACAAGAAAGGCCAATTACAGCTATTCCAGAATTATAGAGCTATCAGCCTCAGCAGTCACGTGAGCAAAGTCATGATAATGATTTTGCTGTACATATTGAAGCCGTCAGCGGAGAGATCATCGCTGAAGGGCAGTCAGATTATAGACAAGGCCGCAATACAACAGAGCAGGTCTTCAACATCAGAGTTCTGTGCGAGAGGTAAATAAAAACCCCAACATAACCTCTACCACGTCTTCATTGAATTAAAGAAGGCATTTGACAGGGTATGGCATGCATCATTGTGGGCTCCCATGAGGCTGTAGAATATCAACGCCAATCTGAGTAATCGAGCACTTCTGTTACAATGTCACCAATGCTGTCAACATTAACAGCATCATAGAGGACTTGTTTAAAACAAAATTCAGAGTGAGACAAGGCTGTTTGCTGTCTCCCACCCTCTTCAACATCTTCTTGGAGAAAAGCATGACTGTCGCCCTGGAAGACCACCAGGAAACAGTTAGCATTGACGGCAGAACAATTACAAACATACGTTTCGCTTATGACCTAGATGGGCTGGCCTGAATTGAAAAGGAGTTAAAGAACGCAGAGCAGTGCAGAGTAGACAAAACTGATTACCAAAAACACGGCATCAGCACTGAGCGCAATTGTCACAGATGCAGGATCCAAGCCTGAAATACTCGCCACAATCAACAACAATCAACAACAACGCTCACAAAACTCAATACCATCTTGAAGGAAAGAAGCATAACCCTCAGCTCAAAGATCAGAATGATGCGCGCCCTCGCCATGTCCATATAGTGTATACCTTCGTGTCATGGACACTAACACTTGACTTGGAGAGAAAGATACAGGCCGTGAAAATGAGATGCTAACGAAGAATCCTCGGCATTTCCTTCACAGACCGAATCACTAACGTAGAGGTCCGAAACATAGTCAAGAAAGCCAACGGATCCCTCAAAGATATACTGAAGCAAAAGAAGGAAACCTTAATGGTATGGGCATGTCTCTAGATCATCGGGGCCTACCAATATAGCGCTGTAAGGCGCAGTATAGGGAGGAAGGAAGAGAGGATATAAAGGAAACGACGGAAAGATAACATCTCAGAAAAGACAGAGTTGAGGCTAAACGAAGCCGTGAGACTTTCTGAAAGACGAGAGGAATGGAGATGGCAGTGATCTTTAGTGCCCCAAAGGTGAAAGCCTACGGGTTAGGTGACAGTAAAGGTGGTGATGTAGATAGTGTATATTATAGAATTATACTAGTACAATGTGTATATGTTCGACAAGTCTTGTAAGCCAATGCTTGGCTTTCCTTTCTTTTTGCTTTGGTAGACATTTAAAAAAATCATCATAATTGCAGTTGAATGTATCAGTACAACATATTGTGTGAGGGTCATAGTAATAATTTATTTTCTGAAATTATCTTATTATTATTATGTAAATGCAAGATCAATGCAGTTTAAAGGATGTTGATTGAGAGGAAACTAAAATAGATAAACCTGAGAGTAATAGTGTATTTTATGTCAATTATTTTTGTCTTAAGTTACATTTTCCAGATTTTTAATATTTGCACAAATGAGGAACACCCATTTAATTTTGGTGAGTCTAAATAACTTGTTTATTGTTTATATGATTGTAACAAGTATGTTAAGTATTGATACAAATAATATTAATAAACGTTTACAAATGGTTAGAAAGGCAAACTACAAGAAAAACCAGAGAGAGTCAGGGCACACCGGTTGCCGACCTGCATCAGATCAAATGACAGTTCTGGAAGAAAAGGTAGATCTGAACGTTTTACAATTCATTTCATTTGATGCTAGTATTCCAAATAATAAATGTGCATACCATATATAAATAATGTGAACTTCAAATATACAATCAATATTTTATTTGCATGTATATCGTTCGCCTATGTTTAAGAAAATGTTTACAGAGCCCACATGGGTAGTATATTATAACATATAAGGGTTAACTTATATTGTTAATTGCTACTATAAAATATGTATGGCTTTATTACGATTTATGTTCACAAAATTAAAACTTAACAATATTTTGTAAACCTCTTCTCTTTCCACCTCTTACTTTTTTTACTGAATATATCGTGTAAAAGAGAAATTCTTATGTCAGTTTTCTAAATATCAGGTGCTGACTGTCATTTATGTAGTACCAATATTCGACATTAACTTTGTAATCCACTTTCCAGTCGAACTAGTGCCATAAATGTCCACTTGTTCTTACCAAAATGTCACTTGTCCTGACCTTAACACTAACGGAAATATACTATTTAAAATTTCAATACTTTTACAACGTATATATATAGTAGCATTACAGGCCTGGAAAATTGAATCCTTGTGGTGCCTCTAAAGCGTTCAGTATATTTAAAATAAACCAACGATGTAAACTGACTAATATTGTAAACTGCCAGTATACTCTCATATAGAGTCTTAATAATGATTCAAGAGCCGTGTGACTATTAACATTTTTACAGCAAATTAAAAAAATATACGGGCACTAACCGCAACAGTGTTGTGAATTGAAGTATGCGCCTTTACTCCCTTGTTTACAGCACAAAGCAGTGTGTATCTGAATACTTGTCGATTTTTCGTTGTAATGTCAACATCAATTTTCGTGTGTGAATACCAGCCAAATAACTGGATGTTTCGCTTGTTTATTAGAGAAAAAGAAAACCTTAAATGTTTTTACTTGTTCCGTCGGACCAACAGATTATATTTACTTGTCCGGACCTTTATTTTAGGTTTCCCTGACAATTGGACTACGGTTAATGTCAAACCTCGTCTATGATACATTAATTCTAAAAAAGGCGCTTACTTTCTCAGATGACATTGTCGTACTGTAGCAAGATTGCCATAAATCTTACAGCTAAATGATATTAAAGAAGGAATCTCTATGTCATGTTTACTTGTGCTTTACATACCTACCTTCCTTGACACTTCTACTTCATGTAAATAGCGGACTACGTTTTGGCTTTTCACTTTCGGTTAAAGGTAAAAGTCAATTAAGACTTATAGAATATTTAACTCGATACACGTAGCATTGTCCTAATGTATTTGTTTTAAAAGTTTAATATATACATGCATTGAATACTTTGAATGAATACATTTCAAATAAATGTGCCGTATAAGAATAATAGCCGTAGGTTATTTATCTAAAACATCGTTTCTATTTATTTTACTGAATACAAAACAAATCGCCAAAGTGCAAGCGTTTGCCTGCTCACATGACGTCACGGGATTTATTCACTCAGTACAAGGAGGCGAGTGTCTAGGCATTTTGAAACGCAGTTAAAATTACAACGTAATTTGTGTGTGTAGATGGTTTATTTAAACATAATGTGAATACATGCTCTACTAACATCTGCTTTACGAAGCCGTTTATTCCCACAATTCTAAGGCCCATCTTAGTAAATGCAAAGGGTACAAAACCTATAAATGATATAAACTCCAAACACAATTCCTCGCCAGTATGTATTAATAAATGGTATAATATGTTTTACTTAATTAAAACAAAAAAATGGCGGCATATTTTGATATGCCTTTTAATATTTCACGGGTAAGGCGAATCTGTAAATGAAGTGTTTTTGATGAACAATTAACCGATTGAAAATACTGTCAGTGAATTAAAAGAGTGTGACATCATCTAATTGTGATACATTGTTCTTTTACTTTTCGCCGGATATTGACTTAGAATGTTAAGTATAACTTCTTTGATGCATAGACTGTTCCTTTGTTAGTTAATCAAATATTTATCTACAAAGAATGCCCTGCTTACATCAACTGTTTTAAAATGAAGCACGAAGTTGGCCGATGAACAAATGTTTCGTGTATGCCACGTTCAGATTTTTAATTCATCGTGGAAGAAAACAAAAATTGAAGACAATAAACATGGTGATTTTTATAAGTAAACACACTTTGGTGAGATGAGCATTAGCCAGTAGTGGATTGATTTCTACACGCCACTTAGTATAATGTAAGTAAAAATAAGAGTTGTTTATTAAATAAAATGAACAATCTCGGCGGGGTTGAATGCTTAAAGAAGTCTTACATTTTTTAAAAAGAGAACGTAATAGTATATTCCACGGATAGAAGTAAGATAATTAGAATGCCTTACTAACATTAAAATAATTTGGTAACACTTACCTCTAGTTTCAATGCTAATACATTTTCAGACGTCTTCAGAGAGAATCCGAAACTTTATAGTTGATTCAATAATAAAACGAACCAATTACAAAATGAAAAGCAGTAATTCACGCGATTTCAGCAATATTAACCAATTAAATCAGTTTGCCAAGAATATTATAATTAGAAATGCTTTTTTTATTCAATCGAAATACACAATTGAATGAACAGCAACTTTATAGTCTAATAGTTTAAACGATTTGTATTGATATGTTCGGTAGTTTAATGCTCATGAATGAACATAAAGAAGAAAGGATTATTAAACAATGGTTTCGAATTTCAACAACCTGAATACAGATATTTTTTGTCAAAAATAAATCAGTGTAGGTATATTATCGATTTTGCACAATTTCTTGTATGTATTAAGTACGCGGAATAATCACTCATGGTGCGCCATACTGTGAATGAGTTTTAAGCAAGCGTCAGGTGTGGGTTTTTTTTGAAACGCAGACGATAAAAGCAGGCGATATAGATAAAGTTGGAAAATGCAGACGATATGAACATAATTGGAAAACGCTATTTTTTTTAATTTAAATTTTATCTTGTATTTTTATTCTTATTTATGTATTTTTTTTAAAAATAATTAGTCATTTATTTATATTTTCGAATTCGCGGCAGAAATATCTATTTAAATGCTTTATAACACCAGTGTTGTTTGTGGTGTTTGGCGTAGAGTTAGTACTTTATCGCTTGGCAGTAGTGACCTCGGGAAGTCAGGCACAACTGGTTCTCACCTGACACTCAACTCTCACTTCTGGTTCAAGACATATTACCCAACCACGCCCTGGTACCCGCTTCTGTTGGCGGGAAAAACGAAGTGAGGGGACTGACACGTTTCTAACGACCAGTTGCACATTCTTGGAGAGGAGACGGGCGTCGTCAAGATTGCCTAAAGCCCAATGAAAGGAAATGACAATGACAAAACAACAGAATACAACGCCGGATTGATCGGGGCCCGGAAAACAACGACCGCGCACTCCACCGCCAGTCTCCAGGGTGGCTTCTCGAGCTAATCCATCGATCAAGTTGGCGACAAATGGAACAACCATATGAACATTGAACGTAAGAACACGCAATGCGTGTGGCAAGGTTCAAGAACTGACGCATGAGCTGAGGCGCTACCGCTGGGACATCATCAGACTAGCCGAGATTAGGTTGGTAGGATTCGGAGAAACAGCAACAGACGAAGGACATAAGATATGGTTAAGCGGTGAGAATTCTATACATCTCCACGGGGTTGCTTTCATCGTTAGAAAGGAGGTAGTCAATAGCGTCATCAGTTGCCTCCCAGTCTGGAGCAGACCCTTTAACATTCGTATATCAGCGAAACTTCACAATATCACACTCATCCAGGTCTACGCACCAACAGTTAACTACAAAGACGTGGATTTTAAACGGTTCTATCAAGAATTAGAGCGCATCACAGTCAAGGTCTCAAAGAAAGAACTCCTCATTGTCCAAGGCGACTGGAACGCCAAGGTTGGACCAAACGCTTACTTAGACTGGTCAGGGACAGTAGGTAGATATAGCTAAGAAGAGACCAACGACAGGGGTTTGAGACTTCTTGGGTTCGCCAGAAGCGACCAACTAACATTGGCCAACACGCTGCACCCACACAAACCGTCCAGAACATTGACCTGGCATGCTCAAAACTGGCAAGTGCACAAACGGATCGATTTCATA